>NC_034427.1:9103079-9162968 GCF_002078875.1 Numida meleagris
GAAGGGAAGGGAAGGGAAGGGAAGGGAAGGGAAGGGAAGGGAAGGGAAGGGAACCAACATGCCTCATTCTTCCTTCTTCAATTAAAAAAAAAGTGAATTAATTTAATATCTTCCACATATACTTAGTATCCTAACCACTCTGGAACATAAAAGCAGCAAAGTGGAACAGGAGCATGAAACAGTGTTCTGCAGTAAGAGATGAAAAGAGTCCACAAACACAACCTCAGCGTGTTCCAAAGGACATGAAAAGGAGCGGAGAGTCAGCAGCCAACCACCGGGAGGGCTGAAATAGAGGTCACAGGGAGAGTTTGTCACTGAGGCTGTTCTCAGGTCCTCAGCACAGCCCAAGGAGAATGGTGACCTGAAATAGGAATCATCACACTGGTCAGTTGGAAATGGCTGCTGATGGTCACCATGTCAAGGCTCTTCCATGACCCCTGTGAGATCCCAGAGCTGGAACAGCCCATGGCTCTCCATGAAAACCAGGCACCAAACAAGACCCTGTCCCTCCATTCTCCAGTTCCTCCAATGCTCAGCTTCAGGAGAACTATCCTGCTCCCTCCTAACCCTCAGCTCATCCAGACCTCACGTCCTTCCTCCCATGTCTTGAAGGTCCCCCAGAGCTGCTGACCCACGAGCATCCACGGTTGGACTTGATGACCTTAGAGGTCTAGCCAACATCAGTGATTCTACGAACCCCAGGTGAGCAGCGCTTTGGGAAGAAACTTCATGCTTGGCTTCCTCTGCTGTCCTCATTTGTGAGGAGAAGGGGCACTGTCCGACAGGAACATTTCATACCACAGCTGCTGAGACACCTGCTCTCAGAGCAGCAGAGCCAGTCCTTGGGCTGCATGAAGCCCAGGTTCTCTGCACATCTGTGCATTACATTGTCAGCGAAATGGAGATTAAAACCTTGGGAAGAGGGTTTTCTCAGCCCAGAAAGCAAAAAGTAGGACAAAGCATCCCTACGATGGCCTCACTGAGCCCAAATTCAGCTTCTGCCGTGGTATTGTGGGTAGGTGATAAGTCCCAAAGTCTTCCTCACACTAAATGTCCCACAGCTTTGTTTAGTTGTTAAAGGACTCAGTTCTAGTGGTGGAGATGGGAAGATCTCGCAGCAACACCTCAGAGCACTTCTCACTCTCAGAGCTGTGCTGCCCCAGAGCAGCGTATTTAGAAGGTAAAAGCCGGCGAGCCATGCCATGAATTCAGCACAGTGCTATTTATCTAAGCAGAGAGCAATAATAACACAGCAGAGATTTCATTTCCTTTCAACACATAAGAACCCTGCTGAGCGAAGGTGAGATTAAATAATATAATAGACAGAAAGAGAGCA
This sequence comes from Numida meleagris, assembly GCF_002078875.1. Classification (NCBI taxonomy): domain Eukaryota; kingdom Metazoa; phylum Chordata; class Aves; order Galliformes; family Numididae; genus Numida; species Numida meleagris. The sequence continues at coordinate 9,104,416 of NC_034427.1, forward strand.
AGGCAAAGGAAGGTTTTTAAGTCTTTCTCCTTTGCCAGGAGTTATGAAAACCTTACAGGAGCCTTCACAGCTACTGCTCCCTAGATATCCTGAGCCTCTTATTGAGGACAGCCCCTTTGCACACTCACCTCCAGCAAGACTTACACCTGATGGAGTTAGCAGAATGTAATACAGACTGGTTTGGGCTTTGCCCTCCCAAAACATTCACCCAGCTTCTTCACTATGCTGTAAAATTGAATTCTTTTTCCCTTTCAAATACAAGGGAAAAGGCATTGCTGAGTTCTGAAAGACAATGAGCGGAGTAAAGGAATCCAAATTCTTGATGCTGCTCTCAGCGAAACAGAATGTTGTTCAGCAGCAAACCATGTTTGCTGGCATGGGCCTCGGCTCAACAAAGGACTTGATATGTGTTGAAGCCAATCCATATCCAGGAATAAAATATAGGTGAGATTGAAGCACGTCCTCAAGCAGATCCACTCAGGCCTCATCAGGCAGTGTGGGCAGCACAGCCCACCCGGAGCTGACGAACCACAAAGCGAGCGACATGCACAGAAGGGGAAGGAATGCGCAAGCGAGAAGCACAGAAGGAGGAGTGACATTCTGGCACTGTACTGCAGTCAGAAAGCTGGGTTTTGGCTGTGCCTTGCGGCTTTACTTTCAGCCAATACAACAGAAGATGTCGTGCCTCCTGTGCAGGAGCCCATCGGTCTTATTGGAACGCTCCTTATCACCGAAGACGTCTTGAGATCTGAATGGGAGCCAAGAGCTGCTATGAAATGTAGGACTTAATTATGTCTGACAAAAGCAAATCAATTAAAGGCTGCTTCACATCTGTGTCGTTTTGATCAAGGCTTCTGTTTTCCCATCTCTTCTCCGCTCCCTTGAAGAGATCTGAATATTTATGGCCAGGAATTAGGTCAAAGCCTAGGAATGAATCAATGTTTCTCCGTGCGGGAGACAAGGAAAATCTCTGCTTGCTAAACACGAAGCAAAATCTGCATTAGTTCTCAGGATGGCCAGGTAAATCCTTCACCTGTAAAGGAAGGAACTCACCTGAGTGGTGCTGTGCCTGCGCAGCCTGAGCTCTGCGGGAGAAGTGGGACTGAGCACCAAGAGCCCAGCACAAAGGTGCTTTATTTCTGCAACATCCATTAGCTTTGCTTTTAAAACTGCTGCTAACGATGGCCTTTTCAGGGGAGCTGCAGGATTCTGCAGTTTGCTGCTGTTGAAGTTCCCAGCCTCACACCTCAGGGATCTGTGCTTGCAGTGCTGTTTTGGGCAATGATGCTCCTAGAACAAAGCTCTTCCCTGCTGCAGGGCTTGCGTGCAATCAAAGCCCTCTGCTCTCATCCCTGCGTGAGGCGTCCTTTCATTTCAGCATCCTTGACCTCCATCATCCAGCCAAAGGAATAGAAAATGGCACAATTCCATGGGTAGTTATTTACGAGGCATAACTACAAGCCCTGAAAAAAAAAAAAAAAAAAAGAAAACAGGAAAAAAAAAAACAAACAGACTTATATGGAATGCACAGCAATGGTAAAACTCGTGTGCTTGGTGCAAGAACCCATCCAGCACACCACCCTGACCATGCTGACCATGTGCAAGGTGTTGCAGGAACCGCATGAGATCAACAGCATCCCGAGCCTGGCAAGTTGTTCCTGCTGCATCCCCAGCTACCTGCTTTGCAGGTGAGCTCACAGCAGAGGCCGCTCACTGGCTAAAAGCCATGGGAATAAGCCATCCCTTCCCCTGCCAGCCCCACAGGAACGCTGGGCTCTCCCCTGGGCATTGTGATCTGGCCATCGTCTTCATGCTCAGCCCCACCCCTGCTCCCTGCAGGCCATTCCTCAGGGAAATTTCAGTTGGAGCCTCGCAGAAATGATCATCCTGGTGGAATAATTATATCTGTGTTGAGCTAATTCCTCTCCTCAGAGCCTGCCAAATATTAAGTAAAGGCAATGCAGCGTGCTTTGTCACCCAAGTGCATCGGACACGGCTGACACTAAGTGAAAACCGGTGCTGACAGCATCGCTCTGTGTTCAACATGTGTATATTTACATAACATACTTCAGGGAGAGGCTCAGGCTCGGTGTTAGGAAAGTGTTCTGTCCCAGAGAGAGGTGGAGTAGCTCCAGGGGCAGTGGGCACAGCCCTGAGCTCAGGGAGCATTGGGACACCACTCCCAGCCATAAGGTTTGGGTGGAGCTGTGTGGGGACGGGGGTGGACTCCACCATTCTTGTGGGTCCCTTCCGACTCAGGATACTCTATGATGCTATAGCACTGAAATCTTTCAAGGGAAGAAGCCAATTTTTACCCCCTCTGTTCATCTCTCTATTGTGGCATTTTCCATTCCTGGTAATTTACAGCTTTCTCCATCCCAGCGGGATTGAAAATTAGCTCTGCCACCTTGTCCATCCGAAAGTATTGTACAACTGGCAGCAGCATTGATTGCCCAATTTTCTTCAATAGTTAACTCTTCTACCAGGAGGAGCAGGATGATTTGTGGCCATGCTGCCTGTGTATTTTCTGATCTTATGCATTTCTCTGTCCTTGCCATGCATTGTCCCAAGCAAAGGAGACAAAGGACACTGCCCTAAGTGGCAGTGCTGCCTCCTGGAGGAAATGCTCTGCAGCCCTGCAATGATACTGGGGTGGGAAATAGGGGGCGAAAGGGGTTAGGCTGGAATATTTGTGCTGAGGCTTTGAAAGGGGAACAAAAACTGAACAAGGCACCAGCATGGAGTGGGTGGAGGAGGATTGTTGACTGCTAGCCCATGAATGCCAGGCAGCAAACAGGAAGGAGCAGCCGGAGGTCATGGACAGGCGGATGCTGGATGCCAGCAGCAGGCTGGGACAGACTGGTTTCCAAACCTGCACGTTTCCCAGGGCTTCCTGCCAGCAACACAGCTGGGTCTGCACGAGGCTCCCTCTGGGAGGAGCAACACCAGCCCCTGAAGCCTGAGTTTGATCCCTCCCAGAACAGCCCATGCTGTAAGCAGACCCCTGGGCCCCTGTGGGCTGGTTTACAGGTCTTTATACACAGGAAAGCAGCCATGGAAATGCCAGATTTTGTACTTAAATAGGAGCAGCTAATGAGATGTCTTGCAGAGATGGGCAAAGGGGTTGTGTGGGGAGATCCCAAAATGAGATGGAGTCATTTGCTCCATGATAAGATATCTAGAAAAGAAAATAACCTCGGGTACCAGTGTGCTGCTATTTCGGGCTCCTTCCTGCTCCCAAAGCCATCAGACACCTCTCTAAGCCAGAAACATTGCACCCACAAGGCTATTACCAGCCTGCGTATACAGTAAGACCATTGTAGCTAATTAATCTCTTCTAGAATCTGAATTAGCATCTCTCCTGGTTCCTGGTGCCTCACACAGAACACGCCAGCGATCCCAGGAGCTTTGGGAAGCTGCTCCAGGAACACGACCCAGCCTTAGGAAACTGCTCTGCCGCTTCTCTCAAGGCCTTTCATAACACCCAGGAGGCAAGCAGCAGTATTTATGGCACTGCCCAATAATTAAACTCTTTGTGATTTATCCTCTTCCATACATTTGACAGATCTTTATGGATTGATGAGTTGGCTGCATGCAGCAGATCTGCGGTCCTCCAGCACTTTGAGGCGGACCAAGGACCTGCCTCCCTCCCACAGAAACTCATGTCTTCTGCAGAAACCTTTTAATTTCTTCTTCCTGCTGCTCCCACCTAGTTGTCTCACTCTTACTTAATTCTGAAAACTGCTTTCGGAAGTCTTTGTACGTGAAAACTGAAGTTACATTGTCTTCAGTTCAGTAAGATGGTTCCCCATGCAAAAATAGCATCCACGAACAAGGCTGCACACCTCATTTCCACACCATATTTCAGGGCTGGGCTCTGCTTGGGTCTCCTCCAGAGCCAGCAGCATCCACTCTGCATCCCCACCACCACCGGGTTTTTTTTTCAGTAAAAGAACCTCAGCATTTCCTTCTATTTTAGAAAAGGCCAAAAACAGTGCCACAAAACCTAGCTCTGCAATTACAGAAACTCTTCTCTGTTAATCACAGCTTAATTGTTTCATACCTTTTGTTAACCTTCTGCTAAGTCCTGAACTACTAACTACTCAGATGGTGATAATTCTCATCATTAATGCATGAACCCTGGGGCAAAATTATTCGAACATCTTAACATTTGCACTCTCTCTTGTTTGAGAACGACATCAAATATTCAGAACAGAAGCCTGGGTGGGGATGAAAAGCCTCGCTGGAATAGAAGATGTTCTAACCAAAGCTCCCACTGCAACGGGTGAAGGGCAGCTCCAGAGGTGCAGTCAGCACTGCTCCCATCACTGGTACCTGGCTGAGCAGCATCTGTGCATCTTCTGCCCCAAAATGTCATAGAATCATAGACTATCTTGAGTTGGAAGGTGCCCATAGGATCATTGAATCCAACCTCAATATTGCAACCTCCATCCTCCAGCACCAACACTGGTCACAGCAGGGGGAAAGGTGAACCCACACCAGCTGTGGCACTGGGGGAGTATCCCAAATTACACCAAAAGACCTGCACTTGAATTGCACTGCCTATGGGTATGGTCGGAGCAAAGTGCAGCTCTGGATGGGAGCTGAGGCACAGCAGCGAGCTGGTTCCCAGCCCAGCACAATGCCTCACGTGTTTCAAGAGCAGAAGGAAGGAGAAATGAAGAAAAATTTGGCCAAAGACATGAGTTTCTGTGGGAGAGAGGCAGCGGAGATCCTTGGTCCTCCTCAGATTGCTGGAGGACCCCGAGTCTGCTGCATGCATCTCAGCCACGCAGTTCTCCAAGGCACGGCCCAGCGGGCTCCTTCCAGCCTAGGGCAGCATCCAGCCATGACTTCCCTCATTGCCCACCAGCGTGGACCAGCTGCATCCCAGTGCTTGAGCTGAGCCACAGAGGAAAGCCAAGCTCCATAAGAACCAGAGGGATGGCACCGCCGCACCGAAGGTCTTTTCTTTAGCACTTCACCCACTCTTGCAGGAATATATTTTCAGCTCCCCTTGTGCTCTCCCTTTCTCCAAAGCAATAGGCAGCAGCTTTTATAAAAAAAAAAAATAAAAAATAAAAAATAAATCTGCAGGGCATGTGTGGTCAATGGCTTCTTAATAACATTTTTAGCATCGTGTTCCCAAGGGCTCATGTAAATATAAAAAAAATGAACAAAATAAAAAGAGCGGAAAAAGCACAGCAAAACAAATAGCTTGTGCACAGTCTGCTCGGAGTGCTTAATAATCCCCAAAGTGAAAGGCACTGCAGGGGAGAGGCAGGAGCCGCGTTCCCAGTGACACCCTGTCTGTCCTCCTCATAAACCAGAAAGATGGGGCTGCTGCTGGTAGTCACCGATCCTAATGCTGCTAACGACCCGTATTTACCTCGTGTGGTTGAAATGGGGCTTGTGAGCCCCTGACTCCGGAGCACAGGTGAAGGTACATGGATGGGCAGTGCTTCCCATGGGTCATTTCCATTCAGGCTTTCAGTTCCTCACAGGAGCGCTCAGAGGAATCTAAGCGTGAGCTTGAAATGCCAAGGTTTTGCCAAAGGACAGTCTGGATCTTTCCAGACAGGCAAAATTTGCAGCTCTCCCCGCACTGCTGGCTCATTTAAACGCAGCAGAGTGGGGCAGAGCCGTAGGATGAGGTGTCCCCAAGCAAAAAGGGACATTGCTCCAAGCTGAAGAACGAGGCCAGGACAGGTTGGGATTCTCACCAAGCTGCCTCCGGTCCAGCTCCACGATGCTCCCAGCTGGGGCAGGAGCACTGCTGGGGGAGCTCTGCAAGGCAAAGGCTTCGCTGCCACTGAGGGACCTGAAGGGGACCCTGATTTTCTCACTGCTCCCTTGACTCGCTGCATGGCTTCCATGGGCAGGCCGTGCAGCGGTGCACTGATGAAGTTCATTGCTGCTGATTTCTCCCCTGATTGCCATGAGAATCCTGCAGACACACACCTCTCCGCAGCACTTCTCATACTGCAAACATTTCATGTTTAGCATCCCTTAGGCTGGACGCAACAATATGAGAATAAGGAATAATGAAGAAAAAAGCCTTACAAAAGCTTTAAGCTTTCCTTGGAAAGGAGTTATCTGCCCTTTGTACCATACTGAGCAAACGCAGCACTGTGTTACACAGACCTTTTAGGAAAATCAAAGCGCCGTTACTGCCCCAGCTCTGCTGCAGCAGCTGATGCCATCACTTACTAATAAGATTAAGGGATTTGGGAATTTCATTGCAACTCCCTCAGTACCTGGATGTTTCCCCAGCCTCGCTCGCAGGTACACGCCAGAGTTACTTCATGCAACTGAGAACGGGAAAATTAATTTCCAAATTGAATGAAAGCCCAGAAAATCCGTCACGAACAGCCCCCCCAAGGCCAGGCTGCTGGTGATGCTCCGCAGCGCAGCTCCCCGCTCCAGTCCTGCTGCCCACGCTGCACACCTTGTCAGTGCTTCACCTGCTTGTGCAAACAGGGACATATTGTGGAGAAACAAAAGCATGTGGGCAGCCCTGCTGTGCCGAGCCCCTCCTGCTCCCCATCCCACCCCAATCCTGTGGCCTCCGTTGTCCCAAGGCAAAGGGACACTGCAAAACACAGCAGAACCAGAGCCTTGCTGTGCTCATCCCTCCATCCCACATCTCTGCTGGACACCACTGCCCCCCTGCATGGAAGGCAGAGCAGGATTCTCTCCCGCTGACAAACCCCGAGGTGGGCACGCTCCCAGCACGGCTCTCAGCACCCAGCTCCCTCAGCTTTCACAGTTCCCCCGCTCCTGGCAACGTGCCTGCAGGGTGCACGGTGAGTTATCAGCGCTCCCAGATAACCAGGCAGTTTGCTTTCGCCACAGTAATTGCACATGGAGATGAGAACCTTAATTGAATAACTGTTTTTCTCGACGCAAATGTAAGCGGGGATTTTTGTTTGGCTGTGTTCCAGCAAGGACTCCTCGTGCCCTGCACAGCCGCTGGCATCTGCTGAGTCTCTCATTGTCACTTGCAAGGCTCCTCCAGGCTGGGAATGGGACGTATCCTGCCACCCGCCAGCCCCTGGGGCTGCTAATTGCAGGACAGCAAAGAGCTTGCCCAATTAGCAAATGCTGTTAATTCAAAACATCTCAGCAAGGCGTGCCACAACGTGTAATTTGACCTGCTCTCACTTTGGTGAGTCACTGGATGGGTTCATTAATTTCTTTTCCAGATGGGTAGCAAACAAGAGCTACCTGAGGAAGTCAGCGTGCGCGCTCCCTTTGCAAAGGTGCATCCTCTGAAAGCTGCGGTCACCCCATGTCAGCCCCAAGGGTGCCCACCATCCTGCTGGCTGCACAAAGTTGCCTTCAGCCACTGCCTGAAGCACTTGGGAAGTCTGAGATGTTGGAGAAATAGGTGACACTTGAGGAAAATCCAGAGTGGCAGTTTCCTATTTGGTATCCCGCCGCTAAGCATTTTGTGGCATCCTTATTTATATCTCACGTATCCATGCCATGCTATAAATGGTAATTCCTTCAGGTTATGTTGCTTCAACATGCAGCAGAAGGATCCCATATATATGTCAGGTAACGGGAGAGGTGGCCAGAATGCAGATCTCAGGACAGAACTTCTACTTATCACCCTCAAAGAGGTTTTCCTATTGCCCTCTACCCTCTTCCCAGCTGCCATGTTGCTATGCCCCAGCTACGTGTACGGTGAAAGGAGACATCCTATGATGAGACAGCAGCAGTGCTGAAAGTGCCAGAAGCACTTTTGTTCCTGCCAGGAGCTGAGCTCCTCATGCAGAAGGACACGATCTGTCCATCGGTGGTTTAGCTGCAAATCATGTTTCAAATACCAATGATTTCCCGCAGGACGAGCACCTGGAGGCAATCATTCCTTCCAGCTTCAGAGCAGGGCCAGCCAGCCCCACACCCCATGCACCTTTCTGGCTTCCTCCTGCCCCAGGTTGCCAAAAAAATGCCCTGTGCAGAGCTTCACTAGCTGGCCCAATTGCAAACCAAACCCTGCCCAACAAGCAGAAGAGCACCGTTCCATCAGCCCAGCTGTCCCTTTCTCAGAGACAGTGCTTGACACTCTATAACGGCAAGGAAAATGAAATAGCAGGAAGATGGAAAGAAAAAAAATAGAAAGAAAGAGGGAAAAAAAAAAAAAAAGCAGCATTGAGCTGGGAGTGTGGCACTATCACCCTGCCAAGGAGCAAAGCTGAGATCCTGCACTGATCGCAGAGACAGAGCTCGGGAGCCGGCAGCTCTCCAAGTGACTGCTTCCACCCGTCTTGCAATAGACGTGGAATTCAAATCAGGTATTCCAGCCCGCTCCTGCTTTATAGCTGTAATTGCCTCAAAGAGCATCTCACGCTTGCTATATCAAGTGCCAAGCATGAAGAATTGCCAAGGGAAAATTAAGGTGGAATCATAGCCATAAGCCAACTTAGCTCAAGCCAAGGCAGATTTTCCATTGCTCGCTCTGGAGCAGCATCAAATCTGTGCAAGGAGCTGCAGGGATGGAACACATCCCCGGGCCACCTCGGCCATCCTCTCCTCCCATTTACAACCACACTCCGCAGCTCGGGGGAGCAGCAAGGAGCTCCTGCAGGTGGGGATCATCCCTCCCCACTGGGAACCTGCCACCAGCCAGACCCATTCCTGAGCGGCCATTTCACAGCTTTCAAGTGTAGTTCAAGAAATACCCTTACTAAATGGGGACGTGAGATATATGCTGTGGGTTGTTGGCTCCCTCCCCTCCCCCCATCAATTTTTGAAGCTTTGCAGAAATGTTGTTTAATTCACCGACCCATGTTAAAATAACCTTTTGGATGGTTGTGATTAACTCAAATGCTTGAAACTATTCACGTTATAGCTTGTTTTTCAGCCCTTGGCAAGAAAGTGCTTACCCTGTGACGCATTCATCCCTTCCCTATGAGCCAGGACGACTCAGCGCCACTCTGCTGAAATCCCTACTGCTTTCAGGAGAAAACTGTTTCAAGCCAATTCATTTCATTACGCCGAGTCAGAAGGGTGAAACAATTCAAAACTGAGAAAACGGCCACGGCATCTCCTCAAGGTTCCACATACAGAGCAGGACCTGCTTGACCCCAGGGAAAACCCCCACGTGGAGCACCACGAGCTGGACACGCTTCCACGCAGCGCTGGGGGAGGAGAGAAAGCCTTACTGCCAGTCCACAGATCCAACCATTTCCTAGTGCTTCCCCTTCCCACCTGCTGCGCTGGCAGAGGGGAGCGTTGGGGATGTTCCCAGCCCGATCGTAGTAAATAAATCCTGTGCTCCTCCATCTGCTGTGCTGCTGGGCTCGCAGGAAGCCCCCGTGGTGCCACCGAAGGCGGGGACACGGTGCCAGCTCACCGTGAGCCGGGTTCGACGCTCCTACCCCAAAACCAGGCGCTTTGCGGGAAGGCACCGCTGCTTTTCCCTTTGGTGGAGGAGTAAACCTGCCCTGCGTCGCAGCCCGGTGCCAGCAGCAATGTCACGCTTGAAGAAATATGAATATGCAACGAGATAATAAAGCTAAAACTCAATCCCTTACGCAGCTCCTGGTCGGTGTTATCAGCAGCAGGGGGATGAGCGAGATGCCCACCATGGCTCTGTTACTTACAGAACACCCACAGCCTCATCCAGACGCAGAATATAACCCATAGAAGAGCCAATCCCTGCACAGCCCCATGCTCAGTGGTGCTGGCAGCTGGGGGATCTGACAGCACACGGGAAAGCTCTGGCCACTCATATGGTCATCACACCATGAAAGCGGAGGAGAGGCAGTATGCAACATGCCCACAGAAACACCAAAGGCAGCACTGAGTGAAGAGCTGCCTCCATGGGAATATACATGGTTTCATTACAAGGGGACCAACAGTGGGCAAGGTGCTGGAGATCAGCATCTCCCTCGGAGGGGGGTCAGGCGCCGCAATGGCAAAGGTTGGTGCGAGCGCTGGAAGGTCTTTCCAGTGCTTCTTCTGCAGGAGAAAAGGGACACACACACCACACACAAAAGAAGTGTGATTTTGGTCTTTAGGAAATGCAGCCCGCAGCTCAAGCACGGTGCGTTGCGTGCTCACCTCCGGGTGGGCAGGCAGCTGCAGGCTGGGTTCAAGAAGCTCCATTTCTGCAGAGCTCTTCCTTCAAAGGAGAGCTCCACTCCGCTCCGTGCTTTTGATGCAAAGGGCAATGCAGGGCTCCACGCAGCTGCTCAGCGCCCAACCTCAGCAGCGTGAGCACTGAGGCAATTACCTGTCCCTCTCCTTGCTAATTGCTCCTGGAGAAGAAGAATTTCAAGAAAAAAATTAAAGTCCAGCACGGTGTCTCTGAAGTACAAGGTAGAAGACCTTTATCTAGCAGAAAGCACAGAGTTTGCGTAGCATCCCTGGGAACTGCAGACTGCTCGGTGGAAATTAAAGGTCATTCTTTTTTATTATTTCTCACAGAGATGCAGCAGAAATGTAAGATTTTGAGGACAGAAGAGAGATAAAAGACAAAGCTCCAAACACAGCTCGTTCCTTGGTGTCCTTCCTTGCAACAAATAGAGAGAGGGAAGACATCCAGCACAGGGGTGGAAGGGAACTCTGGGAGCTTTGTCCCGGCAGCCCCAGGCACCACGAGGTTTTCCTTTCAGGGTTGGGTTCTCCAATAGGGTTGAGTTCCCCAAAGCCATAGGAGGGAGTGGGGCAGTGCTGAGGCCGAGGGCAGCCCCCACACCCCCAGCTCACCCCACGTGTCCGTCCATCTCCTCGCCTCCCCCCGGGCTCCCACCTGCAATGTGTTTGCAGAAAACTCTTTTCTGCAACGTCTGCCACTCCGCAGTCATTAGCATCCTCCCACCATTTGGGCTGTCATTTTCCCTAATGATATATTTAAAGAAAATGATACCACAGGCAAAGCATTTCTCGCTGATTACAACACATGGCGAGTCCCAGCACCGGGCGTGAGTCAGCCGCCGTCGCTGTGTTTCTGCTGCTCCCGGAGCCTCGGGGCAGCCCGTGCAGAGCTGCTCTCCAAAACCCACCCGTATGGGAGGTCCTGCCCCACGTACGTGCCCCCAGCCCCAGTTTCTGCACCACCACAAGGTCCAGCTTGAGCCCAAAAGGATTGGTGCTGCGTGTCCAAACCAGGGCAGTGCTCACGCACAGAGACTTGGTGAGGTTTACACACGGCATAGCTACGGCTGCTGCACTTGTTAGACACATTTTTTTTCCCTTTATGGCTGAGCTATAGCAATTGCACAGAGAAGCTCAGGGAGCAGATTGCACGCGCAACCCATCCATCCTGGGAGCTGCAGGGCAAACAGAGGCTATTTTAAAAGTCTGAAAACCGAGACAAAAAAAAAAAAAAAAAACCAAAAAGAGAAGCAAAACCCAGCTCCCCGAGCAGCTCCTAATGCAGAGAGATCCCAGAGATGCTGCTAATTCCGCCTGGGAATTCATTTACTGCCATTAAGTTGATGAGCAGCAGTATAAAACGCAGAGACAGACAGCTGTCATGCACACCCCTCATTAGAAGCTGGGCTTCCTCAGCAGCAGCTCCCCTCCAGAGAGCTGCCAAACGTTCCAGATCTGTCTCAAGCATTTAAAATAAAACCCAGGGAAGGACAAAATGTTACCTCCCGTTTCAACAGGAGTGACTGAGCCCACCGGTTCCAAAAGGTCCACGCGGAAAGCTCAGCACACCCCATGTCTTCGAGCACACAGGTTTGAGGTGGTGCACCATGCATGTGCCTGCAAGCCCACCTGGTGCAGCTGCTGCTGAAATCTACACACTGGGCAAGGCCAACTGGGCTTGCAGTCGTGCTGCAATAAGCAGATCTGCACCCCCTGTGTTTTTGCCCACCCCAGGCACACGTTTGGGTTACAAAAAACCTTCAACTTTGATTAGAAAAGAGGGAAAAGTTTCACCTTTCTTGTGGCATTTCTTACCAAAAGGTGCATTTTAATTGCTGCGCTTGTGAGGAACAGCTAGAGGAAGGGACAGAGCATGTCAGGAGCAAACACCCTGAATCCAGCACCAACGGGAACAGTGCAGGAGCCAGGGGCTGGCAGCATCCCCACCTGCAGCCCTTTAGATGGGAGCAATATGGGAGGAAGCAGCCTCCCGTCCACCCAACCCTGCAGGCAAACTGAGCTGCCACAATCCCAGGACACCATCACTGCTCACACCTTGTCAGACGAATTATTGCACTGCAGCTCACACAAGCGTGGCATGGAGATGCGTCTGTTGCTTTGCATCAGATGCAGAGCAGCCAGGGGACACTCCAGGGGCTGCAGGCAGTGCCCGGGGACACAGACATGGTGTTCAGAGCCAGCACCCCCAGCAGGGCTGGTGGCACCAGAAACCCAATGGCCAAAAGGTGAGAAGTGGGGATTTGCAGCTGCAAACAGGGTCCTGCATGGTGACACAAGGAAGGGCTGCAGATTACGGGTAGATCTACCTCAATGGTGAATGCCACGAGAGAAAACATAACACAAGTGGTTAACTTTCAGTTTACGTGATGCATAGCATGCCACTTGTACCTGCTTTGCAGTGCTGCTCCAGCAAGTCATCCTCATGACTGGCATTCCTTTCCATTGCCTTGGTGAGCACGGGGAGACATCGCACAGCAGAGGTGGGAGGAGACCCCCAGGATCCCTCAGTTCCGATGGAGCAGGGCTCTCCATCACACATCCCCAGCACACATTACAGAAAGGGAGTTTATTCCCCACCTCAAACTGGGAAGGGTAATGCCTCATTCAATGCTTTGCTGTGCTCCCCTTTCCACCTATTAAGCATAGTTCTTAATTATTGAGGGGGGTGGCAGCGAACGCTCAACCTGTCAGCACGCTGAGTGTTTGCCCTTCTCAAGGATTAATTTCTAATAGGTGAGTAATTTAGAAATTTCAAACGTATCAGGTGTGTAATTTGGAGCAGTGTGTCACTAACTATAAAGCTCGCAGCCGTGTGGATTTCAATCAGATCGGAGCGATTTAACTTGCAAAATACAGGTTGCAGTTCTGCAAGGCATGGAAATGTCTCCTTTTGTCTGAAACACCGCACTCACATCTCTCACCAGGAGATGCTGTTGTCAGTCACTCCGATTCCAGCAGGTATTATTACTGCTAAACACTGTCTTTGCTATTTCGGGAAGGAAAAAATGGATTTCCATAAAGCTCTGCCATTGCACCGTGGCCCTGCATTGCTTTGCAGGTGCCCATTGGTAACACAGGGCAGCAGGAGTGGCTTGTAGCGGGCAGCCTGCAGGGAAGGAGATGCTCAGGCTCTGCTCCTAGAGGGAAAGCAAAGGGGTAAGAGCTACAGAATCTCACTGCCCCCAAAGCACACAGATCCCATCTATGTAACAAACAGCTTGAGGGTTATTCTCTCCTTATTTCTCACCATATTTTCACCAAAGGAATGCCACAAGAAGAGCACGCAGGCACAGAGGTGCATGGCACCACAAGGGGCAGCGCTCCCATCGGTGGGTGACGCATCTCAGAGCATTGCCAGAGCCACGAGAAGGGTCCTGTCCCAGCAGGATTTTCCCCATGCACAGTGACACAGTCTCTGACTTCACCCCAACTCCATCACCAACGCAAAGCAACAATCTTGGCCAGAATCTGAGATTTTCCCCACAGCAGCCCTGGAGCCCATGGGGACAGCAGCAGCACGCAGCCCAGGGGAGACGACGCTCCCGCTGATAGCAGCAGGGCAGGTTTTGAAGCATGGTAATGAAGCAGGATATGGCTGATTTGCAATTCTGTGGCCTTGTTTGGATCAATATAAATTCCGCATACTGTGTTTACGCTGATAAGTGCGTGCGGGCACCCATATACAGCTTCGTGACGCCCCGTCTCCCTTTGGTTTCCCTCAATCAAGCTGTCAGAGACAAAGCCAAGCTCCAAGAGCTCCTAATGATCTCTAGAAATAGCAGCGAGACAAGCTAAGAAAAGCCTCCACCATTGGGATGCACGGTGGAAGCCGAGGGCTGGCAGCACCTCAGTGCTGCTGAGGGCTCACACAGACCCCAAAGCTGCAGCTTGCTCAGTGCAAAGCCACCTCCTCACCCATCCCATGACCAGTCCCAGCATGACTCCTCACAGATGCCCACCCAGGGCCATCATGCAAATAATGCATTTTTCTCTATTTCTCTGCCTCCTGTAGCATCCTTGCACCTCCAGAAAAGCCTATATTCACTCAGGAATAAGAAGACAGAAAGACGCCAGGTTTGCATTGGCAGCGCTGGAGCAGCCACGCAGGAGCAGATCCTCCTGTTGTTTCCAACCTCTGGCCCCGGGGAAGGTGGGAGATGCAGCTCTGGGGCACAGCAGAGAGTGCTGGGGTTTCTGCACATCCCTCTGCTTCCATCGGGGTGTGGGTATCCCAAAGGAGACAAGAAAATGCTCCGGGCTCTATTAGGGTAAGTCATGAAAAAATTAAAATATCTAAACAGATCACTCAGGACTAAAGATGAACGGCTGAAGGAGGAGAAGAGGAAATCACTCTCCCGTCAGGTGCTTGGGGACCACAAGGACGTGCTCACAGCCAGCAGGAGCCCGAGGCTCAGTGCTCTGCCACTGACCCCACTCCTCTCACCATCCACCCTGCAATGATGAGCGAGGCGGTTCAGCTCCGTTCCCTTCCCAAGAGGAGAGAAATTTGTCAAGACGACACAGAAATTGAGATGTCGCAGTCTGTCTGAAGTCAAACCGTTAAGATACTTAAATATTCCCTGTGCTCGAGCTAAGCAGCTCCTTAAAACCATCCAGTGGCTCTGACAGGCTTCGTCTCATCTGGATGCATCCATCAGCAAGACAGGTCTGGGGAATGATGGCCATCCCGCGCCGCTTCTGCTTCACTTCTGCACGCCTCTGTCCCAGCTGCTTCTCACCCAGTGTGTCCTGGGACAGAAGGATGCAATTAGAAGTGCTTTGGTCCGGGCTGCAGACTCATTTGCGATGCACTGGAATATTTGCTTTCATTGTTCTGGTTCGTTTGATTCTTCCCTGTTCCTGCTAAGATCTTTCTGCCTACAAACCGGTGAAATGCACACTTTCTACCAAGCGCTCAAACGTCCATTTTGCTTAATGCTTGCTTAATTCTCTCATTAGGACAAGCTGCCAATAGCTCCATCAGCATCTGGCTGGCAGAGCGGCAGAAGGAGAGGGCATCTGGGGGACCCCATCCCGCTCCCAGGTATGGAACAAAGCTCCATCCAAACCCAACCAGAGCTTAAACTGGGTTGGCCAGACCTTGAGCAGATGGTTCATTAGGGAAACATGGACTCCTTGCACGCACACATCTGTGAACAGCTTTGGTTGCTCTAAGTGACAGCCACAACCCCTATAGGCACAGCCAACCATCCCCATGTGAGCCCACACACATGGCACCACGAGCACCTCCAAGGTGAAAAACTACAGTGGGCTTCTACTTCCAGCAATGCTCACTACTTTCCTGCTTGCAGAAAGGGTAAGACGTGGAGCAAGGCTTTCTTATTGACTTTACAAACCCACACGACGCTGCTATAAAGACTGCTTGAAAAACTCAGCACAGTGTTCTGAAGCAAGCATTGCGGTAACTCCTCCTCTTCGGTATCTCTTCTTTCTGCCTCCAAACAGACAGATTTATGGCTGGGATGGGCCAGGAAGCACCTTTTCCTACCTGACAGGAAGAGCTATGAAGGCAGATCCTGATTTATTGCGCATCTCGTTCAGAGCTAATAGCAACTTTCTGCCCTCAACCCCCCTGTGAATATTTTACTGCCACTTACATTCATCCTTAGCCCCGATTTTGCTGCTGGCACCAGGTTCATCCTGCTTTGGATAATCACCAGAAGCAAGTGACATGTTCTGTTCTCATTTTTGTTTGCGCGGTTGACTACAGAAGTAAAATCATGTCGCTGTCATGCCTAATGCCGGCAAGTTTTGTACAAGTGCTTCCCCACAAAGCCCTGCCAGTGGAGCTCACCCTAATCCCTTCCATCCTCCTCCCGCCCGGGATGCGGGGCTGCTTCCAGAGCTGACAGCCGGATTTCAATCCCTGCCTCCAGGACATCCTCTCCTACTATGCTAGAATAACTGATTTTGACTTGGGATCACTGCACAGAACTGGGACCATCGCTCTCACCTCCAACCCAACGTCCACCCCCTGAGATCTGCTGTTGGAGCAGCAATCCTACCCAAATACACCACAGTGGGAGGCAGAAAGATCAGACGGCAGGGAGGAAAAAACGCCGCTCTCCTGAATATTCAATATTAATTGAGGAAGTGGATGGGAAAATCGGGTACACTCTGCACAAACACTTAATAGGCCAGATGGGTTGGAGTAATTCTAAGACATTTACTAAACCGTTGCTTAAGAAGAAAATGAATGCAGCCACAGAGCTGCATAAGTGGCATTCAATAAATACTTCAATCAACATGCATTAAAGACCAGAATAAAGGCTATTTGCAATTTTCAGTAGGTAAAGAAACCACTATGATTTTAATGAGACATGAAGGCTAATTAGTAACTGGTACTTAATAAGACAGCGATAGTCAATGGAAAAAAAAAAAAATGGAAAGCGCCCATTTGAAAGCATTGCTACCGTGGAACTGTATTTTTCTTTTAACATCGTTCCTGAACAGTTTCCACCAGGAGAATTAGCAAGCAGATGGTTTCTCCTCATTTAAGCAGTAAGCACTGCTGCAATGGGGATGAGGAGCACGCAGGTTGAAGCTGCACAAGGGCATGGGTCACCCTCACAGCGCCCAGCAGGGACAAGAGGGGTGCAAAGCAATCTTTTCTGCAGCAAAAAGTAAGTGTGAGCAGACGGGCCTCACTAGCCCAGAACCATTTCCTCTTTCCATGGCAGACAACCTGCTTTTCACAGCCTACTCTTGCTTTGAAGCTTAGACTAAGAAATGCCGTGTGTCAGAGGACTTAAGTGGGTGCTGAGAAAGCAAAGACCCCTTCCAAGCTGATGGGCCCCTCGCCACTTCCCCTTGTTTTCTGCATCCATCTGTGCACGCAACAATTGGACTCACGTATTTTGAACCACAGTGCTGCTGTAGCACAATGTTACACCGTGGCACGAGCAATTCTGCGCATCAAGGAGAAGCCACCTGTGGCTCCAGGAGGCTGATGCCTGCCTTACTGCTTACAGAAAGCCCACACGGGGAATATTTACTCTGCCTGCAAGCCGTTGGCAGCTCTTGCTCAGACTCTTCTTGAGCCAAAGCTGGTCCATGCGGACACCTCTCTGGGCTCCTGCCCCCACTGCCCCAGCACAGCCCTGTCCTCGTGGCTGCGCCCAGCTGCTCCAGGGCTGTGGCAACACTGGACATCGTGGCAACACTGAGAAACCTCTCCGAGAAACAGCAGAGAGGCAGCCTCCCAGAAAACACTCCGGGAAACAAACGAATCATCTAAATTAGAAGATGAGCTTCAAAAGCCGTTGCTTAGGCAGATCTGTGATCTAATCCCATGAGTCACGGCAGCTGTGCCTGGAAAGCAGCACAGACCCTGCCTCGGTTTCTAGCAAGGCAGAGCTTCCTTTCACCACTTGCCCTGTTCGCTTCCCCCTGCCTTCACAAAGCACTGGGACACCCCTGCCATCCCTCCCACCCTTTTGGCCAGGTACCAGCAGCCAGCAGGACAAGCTTTAACAGGGCTCAATCATCCCCTGCACCCAGGTTTCCACCTGCACCACTGGAAAGAAGCAGCGCTGCAAAACTGGGAAGGACTTTGTGACATGGGAAAGTTTGAAGGTGAAGAACATGAGGTAACAGGACATGCCCGGGGGAGCCGGCATTTCTGGGAATGAAGCAGGGTGGAAGATAATCCTTCAAGAAAAGGTTAAAATTAACATCCTGATTAAGATACAGCGCACAGAAATCAGCTCAAAGGAACGGGCAGGAGGAGTTGAGTGTGAATGGAGCCCCAGGGAAGGCTGGGATGTAAAGGTTGCACATCCTTCATCTGCTGCCTCTCCCATGAGCTGATCGAGGCACCGGTCGCCTTGGCTGGGTGAGCATCCCAGAGCTGACACAAGGAAAACCCCTCTCACGCAGACAGAAGACACACCAGCACAGTGCCACACCATTTCCATAGGCTTCACTCATCAGCCTTTTATGTTTGCTTACAGTATGACAATTTTGCACTGTTACAACCCCAGCTCTTTGGGATAACCTGTCTCATTAACTGTTCTGGGAGACCTGCAGAAAACATACGGCTTCAGAAGAATTAAATCACCTCTTTCTGTGGAACATCAGTTATGGAAAAATACCATCCCAGAACCTGCAGCAGACCCCTCAGCACGATGTCTCAATGAGAGACCATTACAAGTTTTAATCATAGGCTATTATGGGCTATGTAACACACAGGACTGCCTTCCCAAACCATATGTTCACGGTGTTGTAAGAAAGCAGCAAATCTTGGGTGGCATTCACGATCAGAAAACAGATAAGGGATGCTGCACAGAAGGGAGAGAAGGGAACAAAGAGAATTGCTTCAGCACCAAGCACCGTTATCTGTGATGCAAGTAATTAGCATGGAGTTATGATTATCACGGTGAACAGCTCGTACAGCGGGATTGCTCCACAAAAGCACTCGTGGGCTCGCAGTAAAATTTAACACCAAATCGCAGTGTGGAAAAGAACAGCTCTCTATACAGGCCAAGGCAGGACTGCCGGAGGATATGGAGGTATTAAACAAACCCCATGGAAACAGTCTAAGGGACTCAGTATAGTAAATCCTGCAGAAAAACATGAAACCATCCCCAAGGAAGAAAAAAAAAAAGATTAAGGAAAAACCTGCTTTATTCTAACTCCCATGGCGCACAAGGGCAGGCACTAGGACTTGGCGAAAGTCTTTTTTTTTTTTTGCATCATCTCAGCACCTCCGCTGCATTTCTTCCCTTGTCTAGACATCTGCACTCTGCATGCAGAACGAGCGCTGCTGACGACAGAGGGGAGATCTGACTCGCGTTTCCCAGCCCCGTTTGCAGGCATTTTGCAGGCATAACTGATGACGCACTCTGCAAGCCCAGGAGGAGGCTTGGGGCTTGCTACACTTTTTGCTGCATAGACACGCCGTGAAATCAGTCCAACCACTAGGAACCTCAGCAAGCATGCAGGTAAAGAAAGGCAGCGAGAGGTCCTGAGCGCCACTGGGACACAGCTGGGGGAACGCACCGGCTCCATACCACAGGCTGGGGATTGCACAAACACGGCCCCAAGGATCCCTTGCAAGCTGCACTGCTAAAGTGGAGAGTGCTAGCAAGAATCTCCAGGATCCCATGCTCCAGGACCCCAAGCCAAAGCCAGGCATCAGATCATCTCCCCCACTGCTCCTGCTCTGAGCAGTCAGAACAAACAGGCCCAACCCAGCAGCCTAGAGGTGTCCTCCCTGCTCACTGCCTTTAGGAGCAATGCCATTTAGTCAATGGGAAAATAACTTGGTTTAGCTTCTTCCCCTGTCATTAGCGGACATCGCATTAAGAACACTGCAAATCGCTGAAGAGAGGAAGAAGCACTTGTGCTAATCAGATTTCATCAGCTGGCAGCACCGTGCATCAAAGCAGGCTAGAGGCAGCAGAGAGGGGACAGCACTCCTCATGGGAAACCTCAACACAAGCGCCATGTCCGTCTGGATGCAGCATTTCCTCACTAAACGAACACTGGGGTCCTCTCCACGGCACAACCAGCGATGCACACATCAGTGAGCACAGATCCCCACCCTGGAGACTCCCCCCAACCCTGGGATGCTCTCACCTGGTGCTCTCCTGATAACAAAGCTCCTTAATGCAGCAGGGAAAGCCATAATGAGCTCCCAGAGCTGGGATCAGAAGCAAAGACAAACGAGAGCTAGAAATAAGGCACATGTTCTAAATGCAAGGGTAATTTCCCAACCTGACAAGGACATTCAGGGTGTTTACTATCTGTCACGCATCACTCAGCCTTGAAATTAAGATGCAACATATGCAAGAGCTCAACCAGGAGCACGGGCTCAGGGCAATGACTCGTGGAAGCTAGATTCATTAAGCCGCTGAGTTCCATGCTCATGTCACATCAACTGAGTTCAGCAGAGCACAGAACCCTATGAAATTAATCCAGCTCCAGGTTTTCCAAATAGAAATGCTTTCATCTGGCACAACTTAACACATGCTGCCCTTCTGTGCATATCAGCCCACGCTGGCACAAAGCCCCATGCATCCTCCCTTGCCATGCAGGGAGATGTGCCCAGGTGCATCGTGTCTCCTGAATAACAGCAGACACAAAATACAGCACTTGCTTTGCAGTAGAAAAGTTAGCAGGAATAACAGAAGCACAAGACAAGCAGCAGTCCAGGTGCCCATGGTGACAGCACACACAGGTTTTGCTGACAGAGCTCCAGCCCAGCACTGTTCAGAATTGCCATCAGCTAGATCTGAGCTTGCAGGCAAAATCTAATTAGGTTTCAGCTCTTTGTCACCCAAAAGAAATACTGACATGCTGCCCAGCCCCAAATCACCCTTCTTTAGTCCCACCCCATTCCCAGCTGGGTTCAGGCCTCTGTGGGATGTCACAGCTTTGCAGCACTCCTGCAATAACTGCACCAGAGCTCCTGATTTACAGGAATAATGGGAACTTAAACCAATCTATCACCTGTTATCTAGTGGTGTTACGTGTTGTTAATCCTATTAGCACACACCAATGAGAGGATGCACCACAGCTGTGCATACCCAGCCCATAGCCCACCAATCCCTCACAGCCCTGGGGCCTGCATTACCATGGGCATTAAACAGATGGAGAAAAATAGCATGAAAATAAAAGTTCCTCAAGCTCTCATCAGCTTTTTCCAGCTTTCAGCCTACCAAGAGTAGCTATTCACTGCCACTGCAGTTATTGGCATTAAATTACCTCCCTAGTGAGACCCACCTGCATCGGGGCTGCAGTGCCATACAGATACAGACAAAGATGCCCACGATGCATTATCCTCACCCGCACACTGGGAAAACTGGGAAGGATGCACGGCTCAGCCAGGAGATCTTCCCCTTCTCAGCCAGCCCACAGTGATGAGTTGGGTCTGAACCCAGCCAAAGCGTTCCACTGTGGCTCTCAAACAGCTCCCAGATTCGTCACATCTCGGTCACCTGGGGACACTGGATTCACCCAGTTCAGCTCAGTAATATAATTTGCTTTGTTTCCTTTATTCAGGGATCCAAGTACATTTTATACATTAACCTGAGCCTTTCACCAGCACAATTAATTCAGCAAACTGGGCTATTCATAGGGCCATTGTTACTGAAAGATGTGCAATATGAGCTACTAAAATATATAAACAACAGCAGACGGGATTGCAGAGTGGATTGGCAGAAAGTAATTAAGTGAGCTGGAAGCCGGCCAGGACAGTAAAATGAATTATTCTGTTTGGATTTCTTTTTTCCAAATGGCCAGAAGTGGTCCAGGCTTTGTGTTGCTACCCAGCTCTGTGTATGAGCTGGGAGAAGCAGCCCTGTCTGCTGCAGGATGGCAGCAAACCCACTGGGCCCAGTGCACTAGATCCATGCCTTGGCATACATGGGGTGAGAGGCAATGTGCTCTTTCCAAGGACCCAAACATTTGTATGTACAGCAACCAGTGCAGCTGGGTGCAGACCTCACCTGGGGTCTCTGGAAGAGCAGAAGAGCAGGATTGCAGCTGCCAAGTCAGGGAGCTAGCACCTCCAGCTCTTGCAGACTCCTCAGCCCTGTAGAACACCTGCACAGCTCCAGCACATGCAAGCCCCCACTGCAGGAGCTGCACCTGGCCCAGCTCCTCCTGAGCTGACCTTCAGCCTTGGCTGATGCAACCCAGGAGCCCCTGCAGCATCTCCATAGGCAGGGCTCATCACCTCGGAAAGATCTTTCAGGAGCAGAGCTCCAACATCTTCCCCACAAAAATAAAATTAAAAAAAAAAAGTATATACATAAAAGGACAAGGTTTGACAAGCATCAAACCTGCAGCCACAGTCCCCCAGACCAGCTCCTCTGCCCGCTCTGGCTTTTATTAAGGGGCAGCTGCTGCCTGACTGAGCTGCTGCACCTGCCCTGGGATGAATCAGTCCTTAAGGACTTTCCCCTATCAACATCCCACTGCAAGATCCAGAGGCTTTCCTTGCCCCACAGTGATGCTGGACCACACTGTAGCCCATCACTTCCTGCATTCTACCCCATTCCCCTTGCCCCGCGTGGCCTTCCAGACCTAGAGCCACATCCTGACCTGGATCATAGCTCCCAGCCCTCTCCAACGCTGATTACATGAGGTTGACTGAGGTGGGGTGAAACAAACAACCTAAGCTACAGCACAAGAGGCCAGAATGCCCAGAAATTGCTATTTATGTGGGAAATAAACAGCTGCAAAGAGCAGTGAGGTCACAGTGAAGTGCGGAGCGCGGAAAGCGAGCCTCTTCTTGACTTCTTCTGCCTCTAGAGAGCATTGTTGCATTTTCTTCCCAGCAAGAGACAAGAACAGAGGCATCTCCCCGCTCTGCAAGTAGTGGCACTTGAAATGCTGCAGTGGCATATAACAGTCTCACATTAAAACCCCCATACATCCCTTTGGCAAGCTCTGAGGACTAACAAAGCCTCACACAGAAGGTCACTGCGCTTCGGGATCCGGCTTTCTTCTCATTCAACACGCATCAGGGGCTCACAGCAAAACACTTCTTGGGGAAGGGCAATTGTTCCTCCCTGAGCAGAGCAAAAGGGCTTTGTAGAGCATCACGGTGTGGGCAGGAGGTGGGGAGGGAGGTGGTGAGAGCGTGGGCAGAGGGAGGAGGAGGAGGAAGCACGACCTCGTGTGTGTGACCCGTGCTCTGCTCACCTGCGGGATGCAGCCCTTGCTTAGGCACCGAGAGAGAGGACAAATCCCTGATGGGACCGCAGCGAGCCTCATCTGCTGCCCCTGCGTGCAGGATTCATCCCATCGCAGCATCCCTGCGTGACACCACCACCTCCTCTTCCTCCTGCTCCATCTGCCCCATCCTGCCCTTACCCCCCTGCTGCCTGCTCCCTCAGTCCAACTCATTATCCACGATCAATTAAAATATATTTTTAAAAGAGCATCATTACTGCTACGAAGAGAAAGGTTATTACTGGTCCAATTTGCCACGGACAGAATAATTACTGTCTCCCACGCAGTGAGTCAGGCTGCAGCCAGGGCTCGGCCACTGGGGACAAGCAGTGTCTGGTGGCAGCCGGAGGGCGATGTGTTCGGGCTGATGGGCTGATAAGGGGCAGCAGACATCGGTGAGAACATGTTGTAATGAGCTGCACTCGCTGAAGCACTCACTGCTTTCAAAGCTGGCATGTCTGCCATCATTCTCTTCTTCTGGAGCGCGGGAGGGAAACCAGAGGGACAAGGACAAGGGAGGCATGCAAAGGGTGAAGCAAAAATACCATTTTGCATGAGCTCAGCTGCTGTGAAATCCTTTAGAGAACTCCCAGCTGCACATCCAGCGCGTCTCGGGGGAGGACAGGAGCAGGTTTTTGGCTTCTCCAGGTCACGGCCACCTGGGCAGAGCAGAGGGAAGCTCTGAGCAAGGCCGGCACTCGGCAACCATCTGTGCAGCCAAGACTTGTTATAAACAACACCAGCCGGTTTGATACAGCACTTGTTTGCAGAGGAAAGAAGAGCAAGAAATGCCAGTGCTAGGAGTCAGGGTGGCAGCTCAGCCCCCAGGATTCCTGTGGGAACCAACACCTTCCTTACAACGAGAACCAACTCGCCAAAACCTTGGCAACATAGCAAATCTCCTCTCAAGGGAGAGCTGCTGGTGCTCTGAAGCATTGCTCTCCCTTGCATCTCTCTGCTCTAACCCCTGGCTCTCTGCTGAGCTGATCTCCTCATCAGCTGAGAGCTTAACCCCCATGCGAACCCTGGCTGCAGGCAGGGAAGCCACAGCCCTGTGATACGATCAGAGCACTTCTCTTTTGGGGTGGTTAAGGGTTTGCTTCGGGGGCTCTGGGCACAGGAGAAATGGTCTGGCTCAGGGGCTTGGCCACTGAGTTTCGCGCTTCTATTCTGGAGTGGCTCTGCTCCCTCTGCCCTGCTGGCTCAGTAGGCACAGTGGGGATGGGTTGATGGTTGGACTCGATGATCCTAGAGGTCTTTTCCAACCTTACTAATGCAGTGATTTTACAATCCTATAAGCCACCAAGACCTGCAGGGGATCCCAAGAGCCTCACACATGGGGGAAATGACAGCAGCACGGTGTGGCAGGGGGACAAGGCACGGCACGGTGGTGGCACCCATTTGTCACCGGCTCATGGAGGTGACACTGGCACACCTCATCTCATCCCTGTCCCTGCAGGCAGCGGGTTTGCTTCCAGCTTGGGCATTCTTGGAAATCGCCTCCAGTGTCAAAACACGGGCAGGAAGGAGGCTGATCTAGAGGCTGTTTTTGTGTCTTTTGTTCTGTTATTCTTTTACGGTGGCTGTTCTCCAAGTATTAAACAATTGGCCGACCGAGGGATCCTGCTATGAAGTCAGGAGTTATATTTAAATTTCGGCTTTCCCACTGAAGCTGGGATTCAGCAGAGGAGCGGGAAGGCTTGCACACCTCTCTCCCAGAATCATTTATAATGGAGCACAGCATTCTCCACTGCATGGACACAAATGCTCAGCCTGGGCTATGCAACAGGGCTTTTCTGATGCTTTATGAATGATTGCCATGAACAGAGAAAGCCAGAAAGTCTACCTGGACTGCAAATTAGCACCAGAATAGGGTTGTTTCTAGCCAGAGAATAGAAGACATTTCCCTCTGCTAAACTGCCCACCAGTAGGCATTGAAAGCCGCACAGCCCCTGCGAGCAGAGCACGAGTAGCAGGGCAAAGCCTTTGTCCTCTGGCTGCCTTTGATGCTGGATGAGGAAGGGGAAATTTTCCTCAGCGCTGAGCAGGTTTTGGCGATTTCTTGGTTTTCACACCCACTCAAGCAAAAGTGTATTTTCTAGCAAAGGGAAGTATGTCAGGCCATTGATTTCTCGGGCAGCTGCACTGCAGAGCAGACAGAGCTAAACTCGGTGATGCATTAGGCTGCTGGCGGCAAACCAAGCACCTAGTAAAAATTGCTTTAAAAACAAAAAAGATACCTTGTTGTTGCTGCTGTTGTTTCGTGGTGCATTTGGAGAATAACCTGCTTGCTTTTAGACTTCTGTCCTTGGCTACCCCATCCCAAACAGGGGGAAGAGCACTGCACAGGCTGCGAAACGAGAGAACATTAGAGAATGGTAGAATCATGAAGGTTGGAAAAGACCACTAAGCTCATCAAGCCCAACCATCAGCCCATCCCCACCACGCCCAGTGCTCTAGCTCTGGGAAGCAGTGGAGGATCAATATAGAGAGGCATATGTTTAATCACCAGCCTTAATAGCTCCACACCTGACAGAGGCGTGCAACAAAAAGAGCAGTCCCTGAGTGGCAAGAGCTGCCTGAGCCACCAAACTCCTGCGGAGCAGCACATCCCTGTACCGCACTAACGATGGCTGCCTGCTGCTCGGCATCGACTGACGAGGGCTGACAACGCCGTGGCTTCGTCTGCTGCCACCATTCCCTGCTAGGTGCTCACTGCACAGCTATGATAGAGCACGGAGCCTGGCTGCATTGCCAGCAGGAGCAGCAAGCACACAGCTGAGGCTTCCCCCAAATTTTCCCCCCATAGCTTGAAGGGCCTTGGCATTTTAGATGCTTTGACTGCGAGCGGGGCGAGTTCTTCCTTCTGGCCTCCGTTCCCTTCTGACAGGTTTTGCCAGATGGAGAGACGCGATTACGGGAGCAACGATTGGCACCGCTCCTCCATCCATCCCACTTTGGTTTGCAAATGCTGAATAACGAGAAGCACTTGGCTGGCAAGACCTTGCCACCGCGGGCTCCATTTGCAAACAGCAGCACCTAAAGTGCAACCATCCATCAAAGCAAAGCAGGGGCAGCCCAACCGCTTGGCTCCCTACACTGCACCGAGTGCCGCTCCAGAAATGCAGAGGCTGAAGTTAACCATGACCCTCCCTCCCATGCCCACCTCCTCCCAACCCTCCCCCCCCCCCTCCCAGGGAAGCTCAGTGGGGGCAGCAGGGATCGCTCCCCACCACCCCCAGGCAGCACTGCCACAGGGATTTGAAGACAGCCATAATTTCTTGTGAGAACATTTCCAGGCGTGCCTGGCTAAATTATTCACAAGGAATAAGAGATGAACCCATCTGGAAAAGAATAAAAAAATAAAACCAACTAGAAAAGGCCACTGGAATCGGGCCAGCAGCTTTCTGCTGTAAGGCTGTTGCCAGTTTGCAAAGTTTGTGTTTGCTCTGTGAAAGAAGATAGCAATTATTTATATTGGGTTAATGGAAAGGGGATCCGTAGCATGACATATAGCGTGAGCAAATTGGGAAGCAGGGAATAACGCCATGCACCTGGCCAGGAGGAAGGGCGGATATGCCTCATCTTTGCCATAACACAGAAAAATCATCTCAGAACCATCCCGGCTGGTATTTACCCCGTTTAGCACTCAGAACGTTAAAGCTCTGTTGCAAATTTTAGAGAAGAAAACATATTTCAGCAGTGTTTGTTGGAAATATCATTAGGATAACAGTCACCCCCGCGATGTTTTATTGCAGGCATTTACTTCCATGCTTCCATTTGCAGTGATTACTCCCGAAATTACTTCTAAACATCCAAACTGCAAAGGAAAGGAGTTAGTCTGGAGCTGCGATTGATTGCTGTGTTTACTCTTGCATGAGCAATGGTAATAGATCTACCTCTTTTTGCAGTGTTTTGCTTAACGAGATGCTGGAGCCCTCGGTGAATGCATCTCCACAGCAGGAGGCTGAGCTGGCAGAGCTGAGTGCTCCCTGCGCAGGGACCCGGTGGCACCCCAAAGCCAGGCAAAGCAAAGCAGAGCCTCTGCTAAAAACGCATTTCTTTGGCTTGAATGTACGTAGAAAGGGTGGGAAATCTGTGGAAAAAAAAAAAATAGACAAAAAACTGCAATTTGCATGAGGTAGTCTGAGAGTGCATCTCAGCAATGTTGGGTAACAAACACCTGGGATTTCAGCTCCTTTAATCAACACTTAGAGCAGATTTAATAATGTATTAGCAGCAGACAGGCAAAAGGAGTTTGGGGAAACGACAGGAAAATAAAGCAGATAAATGCACTAATTGCAGCTTATCTGACAGCATCGCTTTCTCCTCTGCAGCTGAGACTCCAGCTCTAATATTTATACATTAGGCAGGATTGATTCCCTGGGCTGAGGCATGGCGGCAGTGGCTGATGGATGGGCACCGTCTCAGCAAATGCCAGTGCAGGGTTCCTCCACGTACCACAGACTGAAAGAGAGAGCCCTTCCCAGCAGAGGGGCTGTGTACAGCATGGGCAACCCGATATACGTGTTGTCTCTGCACATTTAGGCAGGGCTGCTTTGCAATGGCTTTGTTCGTGTGTTTGCGTGTTTAGGAGGGGGCAGATGGGCTCCCATCCTTCTGGGGAGCTCCTTGCCCAAACCATCTGCATATAGATAAGAGGCTCCAGACTGGAAATCTGTACCTCGGTCACTTCCCACAAAGGGGAAAAAAAAAAAAGCAGCTGAAAATGGAGAAGGGGAATAACGATGGATGCAGCTGCACAGAGCATCTCTGCGTCTCAGGGTTTTCCACGGTTCCATCAATTTGGCCAGAAGTCTGGCCCCCCCAGACCTTAACCCTAGCCCTAACCCAAGCCCCCCTCCCTACATTAGGGCAGCCCCCACACGTTCTGCAGCCCTGGGACTTTCCTGCCTGTATTCTCACCAAACTGCCCCTCAGAAGGGGCTTGCTAAAACGTTTCCTTCCATTTAGTGCTTGTGCCAAGAAATGGCCAAATCCAGGGTGGCCTCAACTGGTTGTGCAACTTGAAGAGGAGGCCTCCGGGGGCTTCATCCAAGGCGAATCCCAGGCAGATAGCATCTTCCCGGGCCGCAGCAAGCAGCCCCCTGTTGTTCTGCAAAACCACAGCATCTGCAGCCCTTTTCACACAGCAATCAATCATCGCAGGGCTCGGTGGCAGGAGCTGGCAGGGACCAAGTGTGTCAAAGTGCCTGAGCTCACACACTGCCGCAGAGGGCAGAATTTAAAGAGGGGAAAAGCACAAAGTGAAAAAAAAAAACCAGCAGCAGCCGAAGTGCTGACCCAGCACATTCGAAGCAAAGCTTTTGGGTTGTTTTGTTGGGTTTTTTGGGGGGGAGAGAGGAGGGAGAAGAAAGTCATCCTGAAATCACTGCTCCTGAAGCATGTCAGATTGACACCAGGAAGTTCATCGCAGCACTCCCAGCCCACTGCTGATGAAAGGAAGGTGGAAGTGCATGAGATCACTCTGCTCCTCTGGGCTTTGTGCTGTGCCTGGCTGTGCATTTCTCACCCTCTAGGGCCACCCCAGAGCACAGACACCATTAATCCCCACCATCGATCTCTGTGCTCTGTTCCCTGCAGAGCAGAGCTACGATGCACCCACTCTGTTGCATGGCAGCCAATATCCGTGAGCCACATAAACCCAGGAGAAATCTAGAAATACGCCAGTGCCTCAGCCTGGAGCGCTTTCCCCTGCAACCTGCGGCAACATCTTGGGAAGAAATTCTCCCAAGCCCAGGCAGAGACCCAGCTCTCCTCTAGCCTTCGTTTTCAGGAACATTGATTTCACAGTGTAAGCAAAATGATCCAAAGGGTAATCCCAGCCCACTCGCATCCACAGCACCACAAAGGCAGGGATGCTCCTGATGCAGCTTCCCCAGTGGGCCGGCAGCCCCACATGGAGGATTGCTGCTGGTTCTCCAGCCAAAAGACTCCACTGCATCTTCTGAGCCTGCTCTCACTGGGGCTGTGTTGCTGTAGGGATGGGTACTAGGCACAGTGCTCTGCAGGACCAGCAAGCAGCGAGCATGGCACTCACTCATCAGGGCTCCTCAGGAATTTCCTAAGATCCCTATGGAGGTGTGCTGTATTCCCATCCCCACACCATGCCCTATGCCATGCTCCATCCTGGGCAGAATTTGCTAGATAATTGCTGAAGCTGCTTGCAGCCTGGTCTGGATGCTCCCTCCCGGTCTCTGCGTGTGCCCAGGGCTTGCTGGCACATCTTCCAGCCCACACTCACAGTTTCCAGCAGTGAGAAGCTGAGGCCTTGCAGAGCTTCACAACGGATGCCCATCCCTCTCGGCTCCGAAACCAGTCTCCCAGGCTGCCAGCTTTGCCCTGGACCAATCTTCATTCCATCTGTCCCAAAGGCGCAGCGGGGGAATGGCCACACAGGCACTGAGCAGCCCCGAGGTTGCTGGAGCCAGAAGAAAACAGGGCAGAGCATCGCTGTCAGAGTTAATTCGAACCAAGCAGTGCCTGGTGGAGCAGACAGGGGTGCTGCAGTGACAAGGCCACCATGAGCTGAGATGCTGGCAGCAAGGGGAGAGCAAAAGGCTTGCTCCAAAAGTTGGGGTGCAATTGTTTCCAACACTCTGAGGCACGGCTGCAGGGTGGCAAGAAAAGCCCAGGATCTGCATGCAGAATGTTCAACCTGCACACGGGCAGTGCTAGCAGCAGTGAAACACGGCATCTTACCCAAGGTATT
The DNA here is from genome assembly GCF_002078875.1 of Numida meleagris. NCBI lineage: Eukaryota > Metazoa > Chordata > Aves > Galliformes > Numididae > Numida > Numida meleagris. The sequence goes on from NC_034427.1 coordinate 9,133,979, forward strand.
GCCTCTGTTGCTGTCATTCTGTGCCTAATTAATGGAGATCTATTATTTTGTGCAACACAATAGCTACATCCAAGAAGCAATCACTCTGGACAGAGCTTGTGCTTAGGAAACAAACATATTTCAGGACAACTCACAGTATCAACATAAGGCAAGCAGTACCTGCACAGCAAAATGCACCTTTCCAGCACCTCTCCTGCTTCCTTTAGTGCTATTCCTCCAGCTCTCCCATTTGGGCAGGGACCCATCCCCAGGCAGGTAAATCCCCTCACATGCTGCTTGGTGTAGGTGATGGAGGGCTTCAAGGTAGGGCAGGGGGAAGCAAAGCCTCCTCCCCCCAGCAGGCAGGACACAGCCCCAATCACCTGGCTTATCCCCACCTCCCCTCCCTGCAGCACCAGCACATGAGGGGAATCCCCAGGGCTGCTGCAGTTGGCTGGAAGGACCAGCCCTGCCAGCTGGTTTCAATTTTCTCTGTGTTAGTAAAAGAAAGAGAAAAAAAAAAAAAAAAAAAAGTCTTTTAATATGTATTCAGCATCTCTCTGAAGGCTTTTTTAGCTAAAAAAAAACCATAACATTGATACCTCATCGGTTTGCAATGACAGCCCCATGGGGAGTTAGTGCTGTGCCAAATGCCCCAGCAGCCCCATCCCAGCCCACTGGGTTAGCATGCATTGGGAGCTCTGGTGTGGAGATGGCAGCCAGCTTTTGGTGTTGGAAGGCCAAATGTAAGGAGCAATGAGTTTGTGCAAAGCGCAGGATGAGCACCAGCAGCAGGTCAGCAGCTCCCACTAGCCCCAGCATCCCCACACCAGCCATCCTCAGCCTCTCCCCTTTTCCTCCTTGACACCTCCTCTTGGCTTTGTCAAGTTGAATTAAAATTCCTATCCGTGGCCAGTTTTTTGTTTTTTTTTTCAGTCATTCCATTATCACCCGTGTGCTCTGCTGCTTTGTTGAGCTCGTTTCATCAGGAATCCACCTCTTGGTGAATGGAGCTGTATTTAGGGGGCCTGTGTTTGTGTCTGAATGGGTCTATTCACGCATCCCATGCCAAGGCAGACATCCCAAGGACACACTCATAGTGCTTCCCAGGACGAACTGGGTTTCAATTAGAGGCATGCCTGCTATGCATGTATTTCCAATGAAGCCATGGTTTGCTTTGCTGCAGGAAATTACAGCTGGGAGTAAGGATGCTGAGATGGGCCTGTCCTGTCACTCACTGCACATACTGCTCTGGGGGCTGCAGGTGCCCAACCTGAGCACTCTGACAGCATGCACCCACCCTGCATTATTCCTTGCTCCCCAGTGCTCATGTGGAGAAGGCTTCCCCATGGTGCCTCTGATCTGGGCCAGGGGAGCTCTGCAGAGGATGAAGAGCCTGGGGAAAGCATGAATGCAAGGGGTTGGTGACCAGGAGGAGGATGCCCTGCCGTGCAGCCACCAGCTCCTTTCCCCATGCCACGCTCTGCCCAACTCCATCTTTCCAAAAGGCCAAAGCCCTGCAGTTGGCTGCAGGTTTCTGCAATGGGAGCACGGTGCCTCCTGCAGATTACCAGCAGCACTGCAGAGAAGCCGGGCTGACATCCCCAGCCAGCGCAGACAATCCCAGCACTCCCAGTTCCCCTTCAAAAATGGTAAAGTACTCTCGTCACCCCAGAGGCCACACACCTGCCAAGGAGGCACTGGGACACCGGCTTGGCACCAGCCATCTCAGCATCACCCAGCCCAGCATTCCAACAAGCACACGATGGGTTGCTGAAGCAACAGTGACAACAAAGGTGACATTGTTAGCACCTCTTCCTTTGTACTGGGTAGGGATGAGGGACCCCTGTGTCTTGCACCATCCAGGCGTGACTCTGTGCCAGCCAGCAGGGTTTGGCCCCCAGAGTGCTAAAATTAACCTCCTGTGTGGACACAGCCAAACATGGTGTGGAAGCACATTTGTTCTGAAGTGTTCCTTCTCATTAAAAAAGATATGTCCATTTAACAGAAACAGGGAGAAAAAGAGCCACTGTCACCCTTTGAGTGCAACAAGACACGTCCTTAGGAGAGCTGGGAGCTGCAGTGAGTTAAGAACATTTATTCTCCGTTCAGTGGTCTGAAAAGCTCAGAACACAGCAAATATTTCAGATCTCAGCTCAGTCCCAAATGAATTTTTCCCTGCATATTTTTAGCCCAGCCTCTGGATGAGGAAACCTGCTCTTTGCTCATCTCTGCCCTGCTATTCCCAAGATGATGAGCACAAAAACCCTCTCTCAAACACCAGCTTCACCACACAGGGGTGATGCTGTGTTGGGGAAAGACGGACCCAATACCAAAGGTGCAGCAGCAAGAAAAGCAGCAACAAAGCAAAGCAGCCCAAGGCCAGCCCTGGAGCATAAAAAGTGTCACAGCTTTACAAAGCCCATCCCAAGTCCCCAAGGCACTGGTGCTCTCTTGTTGCCATGTCTTCCAGCACAAGAGGCTGGAGAGCAAAGCAAGGTCCAGCATCACCCTGCAGTGCCCACTGGGCAACTGCTGCAGCACCAGTGCTATCACCTCAGCATGCTCCTGGTCCTGTCCTGTCCGACAGCCCCAGCAGAGCAGCGGTAGCTCCTTGCTCCTTTTGGCCATCATTTCCCATCCCACGCATTCCCTTCCATTTAGAGATATCATCAGCTGAGAATTCGAGCTCAGATGTTTGTTATTGCGAGTGCCATTCCAAGCCAAGCTACGAGCAGCCCTGTTCAGCCTTCCCCTGCGCTCTCACCGCAGAGGCACAGCGGCTGAGTCAGCACACTGCGCACCCGCCGTGCCGCGCTCCCCACGGGCAGACAGCGAGCTCTTTGCTCTTCCAGCAGCTCCTCGGGATTTTTACCACCTCTTGCTTTTTCACTTCTGTTTATTTTCCAAGTCTAAATAAGCTAAGGGATAGGGGAAAAAAAAAAAAAAAAAAAAAAAGAAATCTCCTGCAGAGCGCTGCATCAGAAAGCAGATTCCCAAAAGGATTCATTTCAGTGGAAACAGCAAGACCTTCACTGTTTGGCAGGGGGGAGCTCAGATGGGCTGAGCAGAGCTGTGGTCCCCATGCCCTGCATCCATAGACCTGGCCTCCCCACAAGCACCTTCTGACCTCTGTGAGCCTCCCTGAGGTCTGGGCTCTTCCCCACGCAGCGCTGAGCCTGCACCGTCCCTGGTGTTGCACAGAGGCATCTCTCATCCTTCCCAACGACCAACCTCCATCCCAGCCCTCCCCCATGCCTGGTGTGGCTCCTGGCTTTGGAAAAAACTTCCCTGACTGTTTGCCCAACAACATCGTGGCCAAGGAGAAGCTCTCCACATCCACATCCAGCCCTGGCTCTGGGCACTGCCTGACAATGGACAGAGCAAAGGGACCAGCAGGAACAAGATGCTCCCGTCCCTCCTGTTGCTCTGCCTTTGCATGCAGCACAAGAGAGCACCAGCCTCCAGAACGCAGTGCCCTTTCCCAGAAGATAATGTCATGTTTAGCAAGGAACCTTGCTTTTTTATTAATATTAAATTTGCTATGTGTCTGAAGAGCTGGGTCATCTTTGACTCACTCCAATGCCCCAAGCATCAGAACTCGCTCTTGTGACTGATGAATATTTCCTACTGAGTGCTCACATCTGCGGATGAGGTGCTAATGCTAAGTAAAATCCTGCAGCAATTTGCACATTAGGAAGTCAGAGGACATTAGCAGAAACTTCCCTGCTATTTTCACAGGTGAGGGAAGAGCTCTGACAGACTGAGAGAGGAAGGAGAGCCCATTAGCCCATTTCTGCTTTACCTAAGGGTAGCTGGGGGCTCTCTGGAGGAGAAGAGGAAAATGTGCCAAGATGCAATCATTCCACGTGCTGGATTTGATTGCAGTGCCTGGTGTTCACCTCAGGCACGGGTGGTCCCAGGAGCATCATCAGCTCCGAACCGAGAAGGGACCACGTGAGGATTTCCCATCCAACTTTTACTGATTTCTGGAGGGGCATCACGTGGCCCAAAGTTCTCCAAAAATCAGGATTGCATCACTGATTTGTGTCTCCCAGCAACTGAACAGTGCTATGTGTGGCACAGTGAGCTGCCCAGGGCCCAGAGGCTATATTTAACCCAGGGCAGACCACATCCATCCAACAAACTCCCAGGAAAGACAAACACGTGGGACTGCTTTTGCTGTGCCAGAGCTGAAACCCACCCAGGACAGAGCAATTGTGGAGAAATCCCTTAGCGCTGGCACATGGGGATGTCCAGCAGCCCTGGCATACGGCAGGAGCAGGAGCTGATTTGGAAAGAAGCTCTGCACATCTCTACATAACACCACTGACACACACCTGTTCCTCCTGGGGGAGAAAAAGGAGCAGCTTTTATCCTTCCGTGTGAGCAGAGCTGAGGCTAGAGCCTCGCATCAATAAAAGAACAGGAAGAGAGTTGCCTTTGCTTATGAACAGAGGCATCGCAGATCTCAGCATGCCCATCACAGCTCTGTGCTGTTGCCTAAATGAATGCACTCAGCCACCAGGGCCACAGCAGAGATGGGCTCTGCTGACACCTTTCTGGGACACCCCAGCAGATCTGCCCTGGTTCTGTCCCATTTGTGGCCTCAGCTCCGAGCTGTCTTCCAGCACACACAGCACGTTACCCTGCTGCAAACACCCTCCTCAGCATCAAACCTGTGATTGCAGCCAGCTCAGGCCCTCCAGCACTTTATTAGTGCCCAGCAGTGCAGCAAGGCAGAGCATTCCTGTGCTGATAGCACAGACCCCGTGGCAGGAGCTGCCTTCTCAGCCTTGTTCAGCTCACAGCTTTACCCCCTGCTTGCTTTGCAGAAGCAATTTCCCACTGCCAGCCCCCATGCTGCAGCCTATTCAGCTTTCCGAGGTAGCTGCCCTCCCACACCAGTGAGAAAATGCCATGTGCCCTGAATTTGGGGCCAAGGCTGCTTATTTGCACTTGAAATCTCACTCATTTTCTCACTTGCCTCGAGTGATGCTGATGCAGTTGGCGACCAATGACAGCCCTGCATCCCCCTGCCTGTGCCAGGTGCCACTGGGCAGCCTTGGAACCAAGCCCTGGACAAGCCTGGAGCAACCAGCCTCCTCCCTGCTTCCAAGCGAGATGTCTTCCCATTTATGTTCATTCCTAGGACCTTGGCTCTTACGTCAGCAGCCTTTTCATAGAATTCCAGAATCCCAGAATCCCAGGATGACTGAGGCTGGAGGCACCTCTGATGAGTGCATCTGGTCCCATCACTGCTCCAGCAGGGCCACCCAGAGCAGGGTGCCCAGGTCCATTTCCATCGTTTTGTGTATCTCCAAGGGGGTTCTGTTCTTCTAGGGCTGGCAAGACAAGGAAAGCAGCCTCCAACCCCAAAAGTGTACAATTACGAGATAAAATGAGCAAGAAACAGCAAGAAGCATTTGGGCAGCACAAAAGCCCTTGGGCTGAGCAGAGCTGCAGCCTTGCAGAACCAAAGGGCACTCATGGGACGCAAGAGGCAGAAGTGGCTGTGGGCAGGGGGACATAGGGGGTCAGACAGAAGAAGCAGCAGATGTGGGAAAGCTGTCCCCATGGCAGCATCTGGGTGGATGCAAGCTGGCCAACAGCAAATTTGGTGAGGCCAAGAAAAGGATATTGCATCAAGAGGAGGGGGATGTGATGAAAGAGCAAGCAGGAGTTCTAGCTTTAGGAAAAGCTGTGTCTTTGCAGGGTTAGGCAAGCTGTTAGGTGGCCAGGATATGAAGACACGGGAGGAGGTGGGGGATGAAGACAGCACTCAAATGCTGGCAAAGGAGCAGTGTCCTGGTGTTGCTGAGCTCAGCACCGAGCTGCGACTGAGAAGCTAAAAGCTCAATTTTTGTGCTGTGCTGGAGCTGGTGGTGAGACATTCACGAGATGTCAGAGCTCCTCTGAGATATGAATTTGGACAGGGAGAGGAGAGCCCGGCGTGGGGATGCATGCCTCTGAGTCATCACCATAGAGATGGTATTTGAGTGTAGCTGCATTGAGATTGCCCAGAGCCACAGCTCTGAACTCCTGCAGCAAATGAGCCTCCAACAGCAACCCAGCCCTTCTGCACAGTGGCCAAAACCAGGGCATGTGCAGGGCTATCCGTCCGGACCATCTCCTGGAGATGTCCTTCTCTTCTCTTGGTCACACAGGAAAACCACGTTCCCAAACCATGAGATTTCTAACTCACACACTTCAGATGGGACGGAGTTGAGCTTCAGCCCTCCCTCTGTAAAGCAGGGGGAACCTCAGGCTCACAGCCCACCAAGGAGCTGTGAGGGTGCTCGGGGGCACTGAAGTGCTCAGCACAGTGAAGTTCTCAGCATCTCCAGCTCTGATGTCAGGGAAGGGGACAAGTGGGATTTCAGAGCAGAGCCAGAATAGGCTGCTGTGAAGTGGGACAGCGGCTCCACTGCCAAGCATCCAGGAGCAGAAACCCCAGACAAAGCAGAACCAATTGAGAGACCAAGACCCCCTCCATGCCCCCGTCCCTGATATCCAGGATCAGGAGGAGCCACCTCTCCTCTCTTCCAGTAGGGAGCGGGCTGGAGTAGGGAGGACAGCACTCATGGCACACCAGGCATCGCACCCCCAGCATTTTGCCCCAGCACCATTGCCCAAGCTGTAGGTGGTGCTGGAAAATCGACCAGAAGGTGGCAGGCACTGCTCATCCATGGGCGACGGCTCTTCTGCAGCAGGGTCTGGCCCGAGGACAAAAGCACTTGGTATGGCACTTCTAACTCATCACCTCAAAAGAAAGCCTGAGCACCAAAAAGCTGGAGGAAGATGAGAAAAATAGACTGTTGGAGCTTCTTTGAAAAGCAAGCCCAACTTGGGTGAGTTTCTGCAATCTGGGCCATTGCGTATCAGGGACACGGTCACACACAACACCAGGGCTAGCATGGGGAAAACAAGTATGCTGGTATCACAGGAGACAGTTTCTCTCCACTCCCATTTCAGATAAATAACGTGAATCAATGGAGAGAAGAATCAGAATCATGCCTGTGTTTCCAGCTGCTGCTCCCCACTCCCAGTGTTCAGGTCCCTGGGAGAGCATCTGAAAAACTGCAATCGCTATAATTAGAAGTAACACTCACTTTCCAAGAGGAAACTGTGCAAAAGGTTGACTTCCTCTTTAATGCCATTTCAACTCGTTAACAGCTACATATCTACTGCTTCAGTGGCAAGGGGATTTGCCGAGCGGCAGTCTGGATTGCTAACAAGAAATAAGAGTTTCCTCCCACTTCAGTGGGGATTTCTCCTCGGAGCAGAGATCCTAAGACGCAGAGCAGACTCTGACACTCCGCTCTCTCCCCCATGCAAAGTGCAGAGGCCGGAGGTCTTTCTCATTATCTCCTCGCAATTATGCATTGCTCCCTAAAGCTAACTAATGCTGCTGCATACAGCATTGGCTTGGGAATGCCAAAGACATTGGGAACTTCGTTGTGAGAGCTTTCAACAGAGCTACAAGTCACAAGCAAGCTCCTTGTGATGCCATACAAGGAAATATTCACAACATACAATAAAAATAGCCTCCATCACTACACGTTATAATCACATCAGGGAGTTTCCAATCTCTGCAGTAACAAATGGTGCCCTCCCTCTCTACCAAAGTGCTCGACCAAGCTCTGGTTAACCCTCCCGATGCCCTAGAACCAGTCAGCCACAATGACAGTGCTGGGAGCCCGGCAGCGAGGCAGCAGCAAAGCCTGGCCAGCAATCACTGTTCTCCCTTCTCTGATGCTCCAACTAACACATGGCACACATGCAGTGTATCTTGCCCTTTCCAACCCTTTGATACCTTAAGGCCAAAAGAAAATACGATATTTTCTCAGCAGGTTCCCCCTTCAGAACAATTGTTGTGATGAGCCCAGAACTTGTGATGGATGAAAGGGTCCCCTGAAAAGCCATCAGCCCCAACCCTGAGTTACTAAGAGGTGAAGAAAGCCCCGCTCCCCTTGGCAGAGTGGGAATGGTGGGGATGGGTTGGTGGTTGGACTTGATGATTTTAGCGGTCTTTTCCAACCTTAGTGATTCTATGGTTCTTCTTATTCCTGCACCACAGTCACATGACCCCTTGTCTTCATTTTGATAAGCTGAAGCCAAAGGGCATTTCCATCTCTCACTGCAGACAGCCACCAGACTCGTTACTGGAAATGCTCCTCTGGCCATGGCAGCTCATGCAGACGGAGCCTCAGGAATTTCTGTAACAAATTTTCTCCCCAGTCCCTCATTAAACACACCACAGAAACTCAGGTTCTCTTTGAAATCACTGCTGACATGAAGGGCATTTCAGCACTCAGCTCCAGGATACCTTCCTTAGGACAGAATGAAGCCCTGCTCATTTACCTACGAAAATTCCTTTAAAATCATTTTCCTAAAGTTCTTCAGACAAGTAACCCAACCACATCTCTTTTCACTCATTTAAATCCAGCTTTGGAAGTCAGATGTGCCATTCCCACATCATTCTTTGCCTTTGACCTCCCTGCAATGCCCAAATTAGCTGCATGTGTGCCAGCCCCATCCCTTCTGCTGCCCCAAACATCTGCAAGGAGGCAGCGGGTTTCTATGGAAGCCGTGGCTCCCATACAAGGCAACTGCTGCCGGCCAGCAAAGGACAGCTGGAAATGTTTGACCAAGTAAGAGGCTGATTTGGCTGAGCATCATTTAATTCTCTACAATGGGGCGGTGAAGGCAAAATACTATTGGGTCACCTAAAAAAAAACAAACACAAAATGTCATCATTCTGTGTTGCTTGCTTCCAGAAGATGCTAGAGTTTCTGCAAATGTCAGAAGTAGGGGAAAAACTCAATCTGGTGGCAAGTTAAACACCATCCTTTCTGCCACTCACTGCAGAGGGAAGAGTGCCTTGGCCAAACAGGTTTCCCCATGCAATCTGCAGGATGTGCTGGGTGGCTGCACCCTTGTGGTGGGGTTGCCCTGGGTGAGCTCAGGTCACGCTGCACGCGCCTCGGCAGACCTGGCTTTGCAGTGTTTTGAAAGAGAAAGGCAATTGCACGCGTCAGGCAGATTAGGAGGTGATAGATAGACAGGCAGGCAGGCCGCCTTTTAAATAGTCCTCATATTTTTACCATGACATCTGTCTGCAAGAGTACAAATTATGATTCTTACTTACAGCTTTGAAAGGATTTAAAATGCTTAAATCCCTGTTAAAAACTAAACTACCAAAGCTCGGCTGGATACTACATTTTTAATCCACAATGAAAGCACAGTACTGTATTTTCAAGGGCTGCCGAGCTCTCATGGAAATACCCTGCAAACACTGAGCTCCTCCTAATGACCAACCTGCTACAAAAAGGGATGGTGCCGGATTCAGATTCTGGCTACAACACAGCTGTGCTGAAGTGCCTCACAAAACACAGAGCTAAATGCTTGCTGCCATGCTGCCCATCGAGCAGTGCAGCCGTACTTCCCCTGTGCTTTCCGTGCACAGAACTGCGACAGCCCAAGCTGTCAGAAAAGCCCACTCAGAGCAGAACCCACAGATAACAAAGGTCCCGGGAAGCACTTCAGTTCCCGTTAGGCTTTATTTCTCATTCTCTTTAAGACAGCCAAATCAACTTCCACCACCCCACGCAGAGCACAGTCGGCTAGCCACAGGAACTGCGCTGCTCACAGACAAGCCCCAAATTCCCCTATTTCTGCCCCAAAACTAAACATGGCCAGAGCATGTGCAAGCATAACACCGCAGCAGCCCTGGGAGCAGTACCCTGCCCATTGCTCACACGCCCTTCTCGTGCTGTGCCGTGGGAGAGGAAGCTCCAACCTAAACTGTTGCACTCTGATGAGGAAATAGAGGTGGATCTACAGAGTAGAGTGAAAAAGGGGACAAGGTCTGGCCAGCAGCACTGCCCTATGTGACTGTAGGGAACATGATCACTACCAGCCATAGTGCCTGTTCCTCATCCAGCCTGCAGCTGGATCTCATTGCCAGAGAAAGGCTTCTGCCTTCTGACTGTTCTGTTTATTTTGCTAAAGACCGTAATCATCCTGCTAATTGTTTGAGTTTGTTTGGGTTGCTTCAGTGAGCTCCTATTTTGGTGAGGCCATGTGCTGCACTCCCTCTGCTGGCAGGCTGGCTTGGGCTGAGGGAAGGCTACAGGGGAAGGGAAGGATAAGTCCCGCTCCAGCTGCCACACCACAGCCCTTCCCAGCCCTGGCTTCACCAGCTTTGAGAGTAAGACCTGAGGCCGGCCTTCCCCTCCCAGCTTTATTCCTCGTGGCCCGGTTATTCTGAGTGTTCCCAACAAGAAGAGAAAGGCTTAGACTTGAAAGTCACAGCAACACAACAGGCGAGTCTTGCTGATGATGGCTTTGAGCCACAGCTTTCAGTGGAGCACTGGCTTAACTCTCAGCATCAGCGATTACACCTGTAACAAATTGTGAGCAAAAACACACGAGCAGCTCTTGAAAATTCTGATTGTAGAAAAGGGCAGGAAGTGTCACCTGAAACAAAGAGATGCTTCAGAAGTGCCTTCCCAAGCCCAGCACCAGGAAACGAGCTTCAGAGCAGAATTTCAGTGGAGCTTTCTCCACCTTCTGTCTGTGGTTTTGTCTGGTTATTTCGCAGGTCTGACAAACAACCATTAAACCGGCTACAACACGGCACGGCCAGCTCACAGCCACCACAGCTGCTCGAAGCTACATGCATGGAAGCATTAGGAAACCTCCCAGAGTATAAGCAGATATTTGGGGGAGAGAGCAGGACCTAGGGTCAAAATCCACCCGGGGACTCATTCCACTTTAAGCTTACAGCACTGTGCTGCACTAGAAATGCCCCCACAGCATTTTGTTTTCCTGTGGGATTCTGTTTTCTTTGACAACCTGAGCAAAGCCCGGTGCAAGAAAATCCCCTTCTGCTTCAGGGAACGTTTCTCACACGTGGAACAGTCACAAAGACCTTGGAGCCACCTCCCCTTTCTGGGAACGCCATGAATGGGATTAAGCCCATGGTCTTGCAGCATTTATAGTGCTACTTTCATCATCAGAGCAGCAGAGAAATCTTTTGATGGACACTAGTAGCAGCCAGCAGTCATTAACCTAAAAGTAGGGGAGTTTTTCATCAGCCCTATTCAGTAGGAAAGTCAGGAAATGGTGAGAATGCTCTTCAAATCAGCGAAATAAAAGGCAAGACATCCCCCATACAGACACTTTCTTGCTAAAACTATTAATAAACATTGCACTTCGCGTCAATCTCTGAAGGTCAAAGCAATCTTTGTCCCTGGTGGAAGCTCTTACAGAGTTTTTAAGAGCTGTGTTTTATGCCTAAATGTACTTCCTTAATGAGTGCAATTCTACATCTGCTCAGGTGAAACAGGTTGCTGTACATTTGCTTCCTTCCATGGCTTTATTACACCTCCTCGGCTGCTGATGGCCAGGCAAAAGAAATGAAAGGTGCCAGGAAATGAAAATGGAGTTCCTGAAAGCATTTGTCTTTAGAATAATAACAATAATAATAAAGGTATATGAAGCAGTCTGCCTCGGCAGCAGTTCACAGAGAAATCACTGCACATCCTTTCTTATTACAAAAAAAAAAAAGTACTTAACATAAAAAACTTAATTCAACTGTACCACACAGAATAAAAACAAGATGGCTGCAAACAGCCCACAGACACCAGGGCCTCCCAGAAAGGCCTAACAGGCCTGGAGGTAGGGAGCAAAGGCGGGACACTTAAATATAGCCCAAGCCTTCAAGCAGATGGAAAACTCGCCAAAAAAAATAAATAGTCTAAAAGGTGTTCTGGGGGAGGACTGAGGAGCTGACTGGCGACAGGAGCTGTGCAACCCCACTGCCGCCATTTTCCCCCTGCCCCTAGCAACGGCCCCTTAGCAACGCCAAGCCACGCCCACTGTGGCCACGCCCTCTTCGCTCCCGCCTCTCCGCCAACCACGCCCCGCAGCCTCCCGGGCCCTGTCGCCGTCACGTGACCGCGCTGCCCCGTCGCGTCGTAACCATGGCGACGGGAGTATACATGCGCAGGCCGCGCCGACAGCGGGTGGAGGGGGGGTTCGGCGGTGGGACAGCGGCCGCAGTGAGGGGTACGGAGGCCGCCCAGCCCGCCGTGCTGCCGACCCCGAGGCCCTGCGGCCTGCTCGTGGTGGCTTGCCGCTGCTGAAGCAAACAGAGCGTGGGCGAGTTGAAAACCCGGAGGGAAAAGAACCCTCGTGGGGCCTGAGTTGCTGGGTTTTTTGTTGGGTTTCTTTTTTGTTTTTTTTTTCTTTTTTTTGCATTGTTGAGTTTTATCGTGTTTTATGTAGAAGGTGTACTTAGTCTGAAGGTTTACTGAGAGAGAAGGGGCTTTTTCCTGTCGAGAGTAACACTGCAAATTTGGATCCCTGAGGTTCTCCTCTCATACCCCGTTCCCTTGCGTTGCTGGTAATGACAGAATGCTTGAAGAAGCAGAAGGTGAAGGAAGATGAAATCCCTGCCCCCAGAACCTCCAGTTCTGCTACAGAAACCACGGTGTGACAGGTGGCTGAGGACAGGGAGGAGGATAACGATGAGCTCTAATTCTATCAATTTAATGAGTTCTTTCCTTATCAGCTTCAGCCTTGTCCAGATCTGCTAAGTGGCTTTTCCTGGAGATTGAATGACTGTGAATTAGTGTGTGGGGGAACTTCTTTTGTTACACACCTGACCAGATTTTCAGCCATTCAATCTCTGAAGAGCTGAGCTGTTCTCAGCTGAAGTGAGCATGCAGATGGCAGCTGAGCTCTTCTGAAAACCAAGGTTCACGCAGGGCCAGGTTCTGAGGCCGCCAGGCTTCCCCCAGCAATATCCAAGGCCTCATGGGGTGATACGCTGCTGGGGGGAATTCAGCCTTCCTTCATTTGCAGAAGTGTTTGTAGCATAGGGGTGCAGTGCACTGAAGGGAGCCTTGCTCTGGGTTCCTCTGCCCAGCCTAAGGAACACATCTTTGGGAATAACCTTAGCACCGGGTCTTCCTGCTCCAGGGCTGCTGATAACTTTTGAAGTGATGTAAAACAAGGATCTCACTTGGCTCGCTTCTACCCTCCTGAAAACCAATGTTGTTTTACCTTGCACCACATGAACACCAGGGCTGACCTCCTCTTGAGAAACCGGATAAGCTCTAAACCTCAGTGTGCAACCGTTTATAAAGCTTTAACACACATGAAGGCCGATTCCATCAGCAAAGAGGGGCAAGGATATATATATCTTTTTTCAGCAAAGTGGAAATTGAATTGCTTTACAAATTGCAAATCTGAAAGGTGACTGTATTTGTTCCTACACGTCTCGTCCATCATATTTTCTTAGCAATGTGAAAGCGCTTCCTCTCAAACTTCTTAGGCTCCTTCTCACTTTGCTGCATTAGTTGGGAAACAAAGCCATGTTTCACATAGAAGACAAAGGCACGCAGCACATTTCACGTGCCACCAAAAGCGGCTCTTTGCGCCGCGCAGCCCAGTGAAGTTTTCCCCTCTTTGACTCAGATAACATCCCTGTGGTGACTGGGTGACGCTTAGCAGGAAAACACATCTCAGCTTTGTAGCAGGAGTTGACAGCACTGATGTGCTACTGCTTTTGGAGAGTTAAGACACGTGAACAGACAGCTAGATCTGTGCTGGCTCTGATTAAATTAAGTGCTGCGGAGTCAGTCTCCTGAATTTCTGTTGGCTGGGAACAAACCGCACAAAGGTGAGAGCCTGTGTCCTGTTACAGGCTCCACTGCTATCACCAATATTACATTGTAATGAACCATTTACGAGCAAGCCTTATAAATAGCTACTTGGATTTATTTAAGAGCACTGACAGGAATTTAAGATTTTTTAGTTTTGTTTGGCTACTGACCCAAACATTAACTGCTTCAAAGCTATACATTACCTCAAAATAATTAGAGATCAGTAGTGTGAAAGAGCCATGTATGTAGAATCCGTGCAAAAATAGACAGGTACCTTCACTGAAAGTATGCTAAATATATTTATATATACAAATAGGCACACAAAATCGGTAGGTGCCTCTGCATGCTTTATTGGTGTGCGCAGTTATTTTTAAGTGTATTCAAAACCTTGGCAAATGCCAAGCCAGAACTGAAACTGCTCTTGTTTGCAGCCCCAGCCGATGCACGCGCTGCTGTGGCAGTCACGCACACGCAGCCTTCTCAGGAGCTGCCTCGTGCTGCTTCTGTTGAGGCAAAGAGGTGTTGTGCTGGTGCCTTGGAATCCGTACACCACATCAATAGCGAAAGGAAAACAACACGCCGAGGTCCTTAATAAACATGGATTATCTTGTTCGCTGCAACTGCTTGCAAACGACAAAGGCAGCCTTGAGTTCTGCAGAAGTCGAGTGCCTTGCCCTGTTTCTATAATCGGGCCTCCTCTTGGGTTGCCTGCTTCCTACGAGACCTGGGTGAGTCAAACAGGGCTCAGGGAGGTGCAGCCTTCGGCAGGCAGCTCATCTCACTTGAGAAGTTTCAGTTCCTGGACAGGTTTTGTAAGAACAACGCCCTGAAGCAAGAGATTACGAGACAGCTTGGCTGCGCTTCGGGGCGTGAGCCAGGGAGGCTTCAAGCAGAGCTCCCCGAGCTCTTTATCATAACACGCGCTGCTCCTCCAGCAGAAAGCAGAGAAAGCAGAAGCTGTCGTGGTGTATCAACTGGTAGAAAGAATATGCTTCGAGATGCCTGACATCCCACTTGCAGAGTCCAGTGTCATCCTTAGAACCACTTCCTCCTTCTCGTCAGCAGCTTCCTGTGCGATTTCCTGCGTTGTTGTGTAAGAGCAGTACAAATGAAAGGATTCCTGGTTTATAGAAAGCCATTTTCCGTCCCTAGCAGCTTTTCTTTCAACCCTACTTACAAAATCCCTTTTAGTAGCAGTTTCCTAACAGCTTGGTTTCCTCTGTTTTGTTTGGTTGTTTTTAAGATTTATGTTATTTCTATCTACAGTCAAAATCTTTTTCCTGGCTTTTTTTTTTTTTTTTTTTTTTTTTGAGATACAACTATGGTTAACATAGAAGCGTAAGAACTCACTAGTTCTGTTACAAAAAGTATGTTCTGAGAAAGAGTGCAGCAGGGTTTCTATTGCACGCACAAGAGCTAATTTTTCACTTAAGTCACTTAGGGATCTTAATAGCTACAAATGTCTTGGGCTTTATGAAATAAAGAAATTAATTTCCTTCCCATCTCCATCCAAAATCCACTGTGAAGAGCAAATGTATTCCGAGTAATTTGCATGCACCCTGCACCATTCCTACTGTTGTGAGGATATCGCTCCCTCCCACAGACACTAAAGCTGCTTACTCAGTGCTTAAGGCCAAACTCTAATAATGCTTTGATGGATCCTAAACTGAGGTAAGTTGGCATCTCCTGAAACTGAGCTTTGGCAGAAATTTAACCTCCTTTGTACACAATTAGATTCTTTTAGTCTCACTTAAACTGCCACCCACCTTCTATTGTGCCTTATAAATCTTCCAAACAGCCTGAACTTTCTTCTTTTTTTTATTGATATGTAAATTAAATCAGTTTACTTTCCTGCTAATCATCTTCATCTGGGTACAAATTAATCTAAGGTGAACCCAGCTGGGACAAAGGCAGGCTCCTTATCCTCCACCATACCCTCCTGCTTTTTTCCACATCTTATTGGCTTGTCTGCTTAGAGTCAAGCCAATTTACTCCACCTCTTTTGTAATTAAGAGCACTGTCAATGAACTAAACCCAAGAAGCTGTGTAGCACAGACGAAATGTAAGGCTTGTGAGGACCGAACACATTCATTGCTCCTGACCAACAGCATTTCCTGTGATAAGAATAGTTTCTGCTTACCACAAGTTGTCACAAACTTATGCACAAATTCCACTTTCTGAGAACTAAACCAGTGTGCCTCAGGCTGACCTTCATGTGAATCTTGGCAGGTTTGGTTCACACGCCTTGGTGAAAAACAATCTCAGCCCCTGGAGTTTGTCCATGGGTTTGCACTCATTCACCTCAAGCTTTTCAGCTCTGGCAGGCAGCTCGCCACATTTCACCCACAATAGTTGTGATAAATCCACCTTCAGTGTTAATTTTTGCCTGCAGCCTTTAACCACCTTGTGTTAATTCTGTGGTCAAGGCTGAAACCAGAAGGTGGACTTCAGGTTTTATTGTAGAGTACTGGTATGACTCCAAGGAACCTGTTTCGGTAGCAACAAGCTGAATTCAACAGTAGTTTCTGTTTTACGCAGGTTGTTTTCAGAAGTTGTTGACATCACCCTGCCTGTCTGGGCTTCTCTGCTGTGATGACATCCTCACCGTGAGACCCCCCTGCCTTTGAGAGCTGTGGCTTTCCAAAATCAGGATTCTGTACAGCACACCTGAGCCACAGGTACACATCAGCAGCAGCAAATGATGAACACAGAGCTCTCCAAGTCCCAGTTTTAACACGGGGAACTGACGTCTGCAATCCTCAGTTTGTTAATTACCCTTTGTGGCTTCAGTAAAACGAAGACAGTTCTACTTGGGATCTTACCAAGCCTCACGACTCAGTTGGTTAGCATAAATGAAAGGTTAGGATTTGTATGATGCTTTCTGAACAGCAGATGCATTTGGATTTCCCAGCCACCCAAGTATGTGATGTCCAGTGGCTTGTACCTTCAGCATTACTTTCAGCCAAAAGTAATCAGCATATCACATGCAAGGCAGTATCTAGCATCTTTGCACTTCTTGTTTGATACTTGGCAAGGTCGTACGAGCCTTTCATGGCTTTGACTCCTGCCCTCATGCAGCTGGGATGGCCACTGGTGACCTCAGTGCTTGGACCAAGCTTGAGTCGCAGTTCCAGGAATGCTGCCCAACCCAGCTCCCCTGTGACAGAGCTGGGGTTGCTCCAGCTCCTCAGTGGAGCTACGCTGACTTGCAATGACCAGTGCCTGGCCATCTTCCTGCCTTTGACTTCAGTTTGTTCACAGACCACAGTGGAACCGAAGGGGGACATCAGTCTCAAGATACGCTTGGCAAGCTGACATGGCCAGAGCTACTGAAAAAACACCAGCCATGACAGCCATTTCCCCACGATCCCCACACATTTACAATCTTCCAGTTCTACAGAGCAGGTAAAATGATTCCCTGCTGTGTTTGTGCTGCAGCTATTCTGCTCCCATCCCGAAATGCAGATGGCTTTTCTCAGAACTTGAAAGCGTTGTTCTCTAATAGACTGAATTGAACTTTGTATTTTGTGAAGCGGTGGGGACTAAGTACAGTGTGTCTGTAATGACACATCTGTCTTCTAAGAAGCTGTACAGAGCGCAGCCAGAAGACCTTTGGGCTCATCTGAAAACACTGCATTCAAATGAAAACTGAACTAAAAATAGTAATTACTGGGAAACAAAGGGGACAACCTGACCCCACAGTTGGCAGACTCAGAACAACAGCAGCAATATGCAATTCTCTGCATATTTCTAAACCATACTTGAGAACAGCTTCCAGGAGCTTCCAAGTAGAGATGCGTGCACAGCTCTGACAGGAGAGAGGGCCCAAACACAAAGCAGCTAGTCTGACATATTGCAGCTTATCTAGCTGCAAAAGCTTTCAAGTAGACCAGACTTGAATCTTTTCCCTTACAGCAGAAGACTTGAACAAATAGCAAAGCTGTAAATAACCACGATGAGGTAAGTCTGAGTCAGTTTAAGAGTGATGCCCTGTGCTGTGGTAGTACATAGAAATCTCAGTGCAGTTCAGGCTCTTGTATGACAAGGCAGCACGCAGCTCCCTGGAATCAAGGTGGAAAAAATAGGAATGTTATGAGAAATGATAAGGATTTGAGCTTGCTAGGATTAAAGGACAGGTCAGCATCAAAGCCACAAGCAAATGCATATCTTCTGAGCCCAATAGCAACACTTTTATTCACTGGCCAGGCTAAAGAAACTACTATTGGTACCATAAATTAGCGCTCATATCAGTGAGATCTCTTCAAGCCAATCCCCAGACCAGATAACCTGTATATTTTTTTTTCACACAGTATATATCAAGTAACCCAAGGAACCCCATGTATAAAAGGAACAAATATAATTCTTCTGTATTCTTCCTCTTCCCTTCCTTTATGTTGCCTTGCAAGTCACAGCAGAAAGAAAGATGGCTTCAGGACAGAGAGATTCCTACACACCAGAGATTATTCCACAGACCAGAGGCACCTCTCCATTTAATGCAGCCCAAGAGAAGGCAACACGTCCAGTATTCACCGAGACAGCCCATCCATAAGAACATAAAACCATGCTGGCCTCCTATGCCTTCATGGTGGATGCCAGCCTCTTGAAGGAAGCCAAGCCTAGCACAGACAGAGCAGAAGAAAGAGGCCAGGGCCTCTTCAGGCCGATGAGATCTGCCAAAGCCTGTGATCATCTCAAAACCTGAGACTGTACCAAGAGCTGAGAGTAAGTTAACCACAGGCAGATCTCTCAGCAGGGATCAGGCCAGAGCCACGCGAGGCAGGGCTAATGAACGCAGTTCATCCTATCCTGAAATATCACTTCTCAGATCTTTCTGTATGATTAGAACCCAGAAGATCAGAAATAAAACCTTTTTTTTTTTTTTTTCATCTGTGCATCCAGGTTTCTACTCTGCTTTTCATGGGGGGGGGGGGGCATTCTCTAATCCGTGCTGTGAAATGGCATTACACTGAGGGAAAGCATTCCAACAGTTATCATAGACATCTGCATGTGGCAAACTTCTCTTGCCTTATGTTAGACATGAAATTTGGCATGGACATTTGGACCACAATTCTATGGTCATTTATAACAGGTTTGAGCACTACTGGATCGTTTAGCATGACAAATTCAATCCAGATCAGGCCTGGGCATACAATTACGTTTCTGTTGAATTAACCAGACTGCATAATGTGGCGTTTATGCTGGCTTTCTGCAAGCAGCAGGAAGAAAGACAACATCTAATCTGGCATGAAGCCTACCAATACAGAGCTAATGTCATAACTTTTTTGAATGATTTTGAATGGGATCAGCACTTTGGGTTGTGTGGTCGAGTATTTTATATCCAGGAGCCCTAGAGCCAGATTTCCTGCATTGTCCACCTGTGACCAGTTTTGCAGTGTTCAGACTCTCCATGAAGTTCTCTTTCATTATGCCTCCTTGCAAGCCCTTCATCCCATCTGAGATTCTTGTTGTAGCCCATAATAGCACCATCAGTATCAAGTATTTGGGATCTGTCTCTAAACGCAACAGCCTCTCACTATTGCACCCAAGGTCCTGCAGTATTGTATGTGCATCTAATTGCTTGTAAATTTTCTAATACAAATATCACGGTTATTTGTTCCACTGGACCAGTGGATGCATGCTAGCTGTCATTTGCTTACATAGTTACTCTAACATTGCCCATGCAGCCATGGGAACTGACAGCATCGATCTCCCAGTCCATATTCCTAATGGCCATTAGTCGCGTCTGATTCCTGAAAGGACCCATGCTTCTGCATGCCTCCATATTCCAGGACTCGGGCTGGAAAAGACTGTGCTTGCTTTCATTCTCGGAAGGTGCTGTTTGCTGAGAAAACCAAGGGTACCAGGCTGTCAGTCACTGAGAAACCTTGAAGAATCTCCCCTCTGTGCTGTTCTACCCACTGACACTTCACATCCAGTCACTTCTACCAAAGTAATCCTTCTAATTTACAACTGCAGGCTGGAATTTCTCTTTGGGAGAAACCCTTTCTGGAAAAGTTGCTTATTTTAGAACCCACAGCCTCAAGGAAGATATTTTTCCCTAATCCCAAACTAAATGATATCATACTTGGCTAGCGCTGTAACCATGGTACTGAAGTTATTTATGACTGAAATTAATGCTATAGTTAGCAACACTGGAACAGGGTTCCTTCTATGCTACTGTCCAACTGCCTCCCTCCCCCAGCCCAAGGCTACACTGCAAAGCAAGACACAGTGTCTCCAGAGGGTCTTTAATTTGCAGTAAACAATGTCAGCCTTTGCTGATTCCCAAATCTTGGCAACAGACAACTGGATATGCACAAAGATGCATCTTCTAAACAAAACAAAGTACTTGGCTGTGTTTGCATTGATCTTACTTTGTTCCGAGATTTATTTGCTTTTATTTATTTTAGCTCTGAAAGTAAATTCCGTGAAGGGACCTGGAACTCCAGTGTGCAGAGCCAGGACTGGCAGCAGCGGGGAGAGCTCGGCTGTACACCACTCATCAGCTCTAAGCCGAGGGAATCACCACGAGGGAAAGAGGAGAGGTCAGCATTTGTGCCCCGGGACACTGCATTGGTTGCCTCTGAGAAACTGATAGCTTGTATACGGGCAGGAACCAAACCAATATTATTCCAAACTGATCCCTCTGCAAAGATCCCAGAGAAGGTTGGGAAGAATCCAGCAAAGCAGAAAACAGAAGAAACAGAAAACCACACAGTGCTGAGTCCCTCCTGGTCAAAGATCAGGCAGCTCCCTATTTCCACAGCACAGATCAGAGGGAACTGCTCTCAGACACATCCTGAGCTTCAGACAGCAGCCTGGTGACCCTAACACCTCCGTGCTCCTCTGAGGCATCGCACCAGCAGCAGTAGCTCCTGCATGCCTTCCTCTGGTCATCTCGCAAGTCAAAGAATCATAGAACAGGGCTGCAAGACAGACACTGCAAAGATAAAGATAAAGGATGAAACAGGGAAGAGAGAAGAAAACAGGAGAAAGAAGAGCACAGTAAGAAGAGAAGTAGTATGGGGAAGTGGTGGGATGCTGTGCTGGGAAGCGAGCGTACAAGGATATCAGCCCATCTACTGATTCATACAGAGGGCAGTTTGTGTGAATTTAGACATCACGTGCAATAAAGCAGGCAAGCCAGTCTCCATTGGCCACACCACTACCGTGGTTCCATTGGATGGAACATCGATTTGATGTCAGTTCTGCTACCTGGATTAACCTTTCAGTGCCTTTCTTTGAATGCCAGTTGGCACAGCAGTCTGATTCTGCTCACCCCAGGAGTGAAGAGCCAAATCCCTACCCCGTGGTTTGGGGCTTTTTGGATAGACTGGCTTTGGGCCCAATCCAGTTTACAACTAAAGTCGATAGAAGAAAGCCTCAAGAGCTTCACTGAAGTAGTCAAATCATTCTGGGAAAACATACTGGGGGGCAATGCAGGATTTATTTTGTGCCTCAGTCTTATTTTATTTTACAGCCTAACCCTCCAATTCCCAGAGCCACGATTCTCCCAGTGCCTTCATGGAATTTACACTGGAGTCACTTAACAGGGCTCTGCTATATCTAAATCATTGCCTCATTTTTTGCTCTATTTTTTCTTTGCCTTTTTTTTTTTAATTTATTTTTTCTCCTTTTGACCACAGGCAAAGGAAATAAATCATCTGATATCCTGCCAGCAAACTGCCATCGGCGCTTTGAGACTGGAGGCGTTTCTCCTGCCCCAAAAGAGCATTAAAAAAAAAATCTAGCTGATAACTTGGACAGACTTCAGGTATGTCTGTGTGCATACCAGCAGTTAAACTGATTTCTTCCACTATCTTATCTGTCCATTTCTGGTTTTGAAGGGGAGGAAGTTTGGCAGGCAAGCTACTCTTGGAATGCACTCGGTAAACCACGGACAGGAGAACCGAGGAGCATAAATAGAAATAACCATAGGTGTAGCAGCTGGGAGCCTGACTTCTGGCTTCTATTCCTAGCTCTACCCGTGACTTGGAACCTTGGTAAGCCACTTCACCTCTCCCTGCTCCAGCGTTCCCACAGGCACAGCTCACCCATTTCACAGGTACCCCAGGCAGAGGAACCCTGCTGCTCCCAGCCAGGTCGGTGTCTCTGGAGGAAGAGCCTCATCCCTCTGCCTCTGTTAGCCCAAGGCCATTCGTCCCCGCAGGTCAGGGCACACCAAGGGGAGCTGGCAACTTGAACCAAGCACATCTTGTGAAGCTTTTTGGGATCCGTCAAGGAAAGGAAAACCACTTTAA
Source organism: Numida meleagris (assembly GCF_002078875.1). NCBI lineage: Eukaryota > Metazoa > Chordata > Aves > Galliformes > Numididae > Numida > Numida meleagris. The sequence goes on from NC_034427.1 coordinate 9,155,895, forward strand.
CAAAATGTTGCTAATTATAGCTCGACAGCATATAACGCATTCCTGCTCTGGACAGAGCTCTGCTATCAGCCAACTTCATTATACACTATCTTTGCCCAACTCCCTCCTTATTAATTGTGGCCAAAGCACTGAATAAAGCCAAGCTGCTGCTCGCTCTCCATTTCTCCTTCTTCAAGACCAGTTCCTTGACAGCAACAGCAAGACTGCGAGCCTGCTATGCTGGGCTGCCTGCACTCCCTGCCCCCAGCCAGCAGTAAATATGTCTCTGCACTTTTATTCCTGCCTGCCCGGAGCAGATTCCTGGGATGCTAATGCCAGATACAACCATGGCCTTGGACAGGCAGTCCCACGGCTGAAGCAGGATGGAGCTGTGCTGTCACCCCAGCAGCCTGCAGATGCCCTGCCACAGGCCATTGGAAAGCAGAGCCCTTTTTTTTTTGCAAGTGCTTTGCAGCATCCTCCTTCAACTGGAGCATGCAAGAGCCCAGGCTTCTCCAAACCCTCTGCATCCACACCCCAAGGCTCCAGCCGTGGTGCAGCACAGGGAGGTTTGAACACTTGGCATTGGCAGCAAGCAGGAAAACTGCAGAAAAACCCAGTGCCCACATACACTGTGAGCCCTCTGGGCATCAGGGGCAACAGCAGCATGAAGGCATCCCGGATCAATCTGATTTCTATATAAAAACAGGAAACTGCCCCTCCCTCCACAAAAAGGGAGGAAGAGCTTCCTGGCCTGTATCTGTGTCACTGAGAAACGAGGCAGGAACAAACAGCTCGCTCCTTCTTATCCCAGAGCGCATCTGAAAGAGTAGACACTTCAGTGAATTCCTTCTAGGAGTACTCCTAAATCTGTCCCTAGCACAGTTCCTGGAAAACAGCGAGATCTCTGCTCCCACAGGGCTCAGACAGATGGCTTCAGACCTCTCCTAACACCCACTTCCCGCAGGAGAAGCAGATGGGAGCTGTGCTGCAAGCCACAGGGCAGGGTTACCTCCTGATGTGCCCAGGGATGCAGGCATTTCACACTGGGCCACTGCTCCAAATCCAGATTGAGCACATAGCAGCTGGCCCTCAACACCGACAGTTGTTCGGTGCCCCATAGGAGATGAGTACTTGCACAGGAGCCCACCAGCTCCCTCCCCTCCAGCAGACACAGCAGAGAAAGCTGGGATTGATTCAAGATCTAGAAAAAACAAACACCCTTTGCCTTCAGAAGCAGTACTTCCCACGCTGCACTGAGCGTTTTGGGGCAGGTTCTTACGTGTCACTTTTACTTATGTTTTGAGAATTATCTGTAGGGTACAGGGATGTCAGGTTGGGTGTTAGGAAACATTTCTGCTCAGAAAGAGCAGTGATGCAGTGACACAGGCTGGCTGGGATGGGGGGTCACTGTCCCTGGAGGTGTTTGAGAGCCATGGAGATGTGGCACTGAGGGACGTGGTCAGTGGGCACAGTGGAGTGATACAAGTTGGGGACCTTGGAGGTCTTTCCCAACCATAATGGTTCTGCATCAAGTAGTGCCTACCCCTGTCCCACGTCCATTACAGAGAGAGGGGGAAGAACAAAAACATCCACATCTCAGGCACTGTCATCATTCCTCTGGACAGAAGCAACTGCCACTGCCACGTAACCTGGGAGCCAGCACCCGAGCCCATGTTCCCTCAACACTGCGCTCCCCTTCACCATCATCTCACACTGCTTTTGTTATTGCAGAAGATTACAACAAGAGGCAAAAAAAGGTGAAACATTCATTAGAATACCCAAAACTGAGAAACCCTTTAGAATAATTCAAGACAATTGGGATTGGAAACGTGGACCAGAAATAGGCAGGAGCTGCTCCAGTCTCCACGCTGCTGTTTGCCAACCTGTGCAACAGCCACAGCTTTGCCTGGTGGGCTGGAGGAACGGGCACTGCAGCCACATGAGCCAGGCCACAATGCCTTACTGAAGCAAATCCTGACTTGTGTTTGATCTGGAATGGCATGCCATGCATATCAGGCCACCACCAAAGCTTTCAGCATCACCTGCTCAGGTAGAAAGAGGGATTGTACAGTATTAAGCCAAAAAAAACACATACAGGAATTGTTGTTCTGCACATAAAAGCTGTCAGCTTCGCATACACGAGAAACCTCAAGGTCATGAGTGCTGCTTCCTGACAGTGATTCCTGGACCTTGCTACATCAAAACAGAAATATCAGAATGATACTTTTAGAGTCACCAACCACCGCTTGCTTTGCCTGCTGCTGTGTAGCTAGCAGGTCATGCACACTTGTTTAGATGCATCTGCATAGGAATCCAAACTGCAAATAAAGAGCTGCAACAGAAGTTGTGGTTTTGTTATTACTGCTCAAGACTGAGACTACACATGAAAAACACTTTCCAGTTCAGACGGAGGAAATGGAAGGCACAAAAGGCTCCGTTTGCTACTCAGCAGGGTGGATGTCTAATGAACTGCTTCTACCAAATAACTGAGAGATGAGGGAGCAGCGTGGAGAGGTGCTTTTCACACAAGTAGCATGAAAAATCAGAATACCATTCTTGGGATAGGTTACACAACCAGGAATATTTTTACCTTCCCTCCTCTTGCGCTAAATATTTTGTTTGCATTGTAAACACTTGACCTCCACTTCTCAGTCCTTCCCCTCAGATGCCCCCATCTGCACCTTCCCCCTCCAAACAAAGAGCTGAGGCTTCCCAGCAGCTCTCCAACGTACCTGCAGGAGCTGCTCCATCCGCCTGCAGCCTTCCACAGAGACCACGCAGAACCACTTTCGTGTCCACAAATGAAAGGCTTCCAGAGCAGATCTCAGCTCCTCCCACGTGCTAAAACTGGTGAACTCTCACAGCAGGCAGGTGGGAGCAGGCTGGATGCAGCCCAGCCTTTTCCATCTTGTAGTCAAGGAAAGGCCATAGATGTGCAGATACTGCCTGCCTTGATTTCAGCCAAAAGAAAAGTCCATCCAGCTCCACTTGGTCTTTATTGTTACTCCTTCCAAACTCTTCCCGGCACACCTCATTGCAACTGCTCAGCTATTGCTCCAACAGTGATGAAAGCTTGAGAGAAAGTTTGCACATCCCCAGCAGGCTCAGGTGGAAAACCAGAGGTAATTTGGAGCATTGCTTACTGCTACTACAACTAGCAGCACAATCCACAGCTAAATGAGTTCTGAACCGTAAAAAGTCCTATGCTCTGCTTCTGCTACAGGACCTTAGTGCGGTTAAATCCCCAGCGTGGAAAGCAGCTCCTAGGCTGTTTGTCAGGTGTCTCCTTCAGTCTTGACTGTGTCAAGAAGCAACAAGGGCCAGCTGCTTCCCGAAGGAGCCAGGAGGCAAGAAAGGATGGCACCAGCCAGGGTCCAGCCCCAGATGTCACCACCATGTTCATCCAAGAGCCCTGCTCACGAGGCAACCTCGCAATGATGAGGCAGACCAGTAAAAGGCAAGCAATGAATCAGTCCCAGAGTCAGGATCAGGCCCAGCAAGTGCTGAGCAGCTCTACAAAGGCCAGGTAAGGCTGAGGTCACAAATCCAGCATCCAGATTGGAGTCAAGCTCAGCAGGGCCCATGGGCAGGTAGGGCTAAGAGCAAGCCAGCCCCAGCACTGCTACAGCAAGAGCTGAGAGCTCCACTCTGAGCTTAAATAGGGCTCCTGGGCTGAGTGCAAAGGGTGTGGATGGAGGCCCCCAGGTGAGGCTGCTCAGGGCTGTTAAGGAGTATTGCTGCCCCAAACCCTGACAGCTTGTAGCTGTAGACAGTAATTTGCAGCGATTCCTTCCAAGATGAGACCTCCATAATGCCAAAGACCTTGGGGCTGCAGCCCTAGAGCTGCTTTCAGTGCCGGCGCTAGCCCTCCTGGCTATGACTTCTGCTAAGCTGCTTCCCCTCTCCCCCCGAAGCTTGGCACTGAAAAGCAAACAAACAGCTCCGTGAGCTGCAGGATTTGCAGCCTGGCTTCCAGCGGGCTGGCGTCTCATGGGGGACTGACCTGGGTGCCTGGGAGGGCACAAACTCCGAGGGAAGCTTTTCCCACGGCTCGGACATCAATCAGATGTCAGCACTGTGTGGATTCTCTGGTGTCTAATAGGGGCTGGCAGCGTGGGTCGGTGTTTCTCACAGCTGCAGCCCTGGCCCTGGTCACTGCTGCTTGCAAATGTAGGATCTGAGCTCCGTACCTCTCTGCTGGTTTGGGTTAAAACTGGCCAAAGGGTTAAGGAGTTTTTAAAGAGGGGAATTTGGAAGAACGGGAATGTGCCGATACACAGTGTGCTTGCATAAACTCTGTTACGTTAGGAAATCAAACTAATTAGCCCCTTTTTTTTCCCCTAAACGTGATAGAATTTATTGCTGCATTGTTCCCAGTGGTGCTACAGCCCCCCTGAAGCTTTGCTCTGCAGAGAGCCACACTGCAGGACCTCACGCTGTTGCTTTACCTTCAAGCCTGAGTGCATGTGAGACAACGGGGTCCTCTCATCCAATGTCTTTACTGGAAAGGGGTAGAAAATGGAGACATGAGCTGCCTTAAAATGTCAGCAAGGATCCTGGAGCCCGAACGGGTCGGTTCATGTTATTGGGTTCATGCATTTGGGCTGCAGGGACTCAGGTCCTGTTGGTACCTTGGAGCTCCAGCACAGGTCCCTCTTTGGGTCCCTCCACCCAAACTTCCCGCTGCAAAGCCTGGGTAGGGGTGGGAGAAAGAGGTCTTTGGAACACAAAACCTCTCTGAGCACCTCCGTGCATCCCATCCCAACACCTGCCAGCCTCTTGGGGTGCACATCATCTAGGGACCGTGGGAGGGAGCGGCCCGCTGCTGCTCCAGCAAGGCTGGTATTGCAGAGTGCTTTGGAGCTGGGGCTTGAGGAACCACTGACAGGATTTCTCCATCAAATGGTGCTTTGCAAACCCATCGGGAGCCGCGCTGTATCTCAGTCCTGACACAGGCTGACTCCTCTCAGATATGCATCAGAAGAGGCTTCCTGTTCCCTAGCAGCCTGCCTGGAGTTCCTGGAGCTCTTCTTGTGGAGCACAACAAGGCGTGCAGTGCTTGCTTTGTGCTTGCTTCGTGCTTTCCCCACGCCATCCAAGCCGAGGTTGCCCCGTTCACCCAGCGCCGCCCTACGGGACCTCTATCGGCAGCGCCAAAAATCAGCAAATCCGGGCGCACCGAAGGCATCGCTCTCTGTTTGGAAGCACCCGTGGGGAGAGGAAGGAGACCTCATCGCAGCCGAGCTTACAGAAAAGATGCGGAGCGGCTTTTCGCACGGTCCGACAGCGAAGGGGCAAGGTGGGGGGTGGCTTTAAACAAAAAGAGGGGAGACTCAGGTTAGGCACAAGGAAGAAGCAAACTGTTCCCTCACAGGGCCTCGGGTGCTGCATCCCTGGAGGCGCTGATGGAGCTCAGGGCCGGGGGCAGCCCCAGCTCAGCCGCATCCTCCCGGGGAGCCGCTGCCGGCGGAGTCGGGCGGCACCTGCGGGCGGGTCCCGCTACTGCAGCGCGGCCCCGAGCCCCGCGGGGGGCAGAGCCGGGCGGGGTGCGGGTGGGAGCGGGGCGGCGGGAGGCTCTTATCTCCATCCGGGTTTTTTTTTTTTTTCTCCATCCGAAGGGCTGGAGAATCTCGAAATAGTCGCGAGCCCAAAGGTTCGCGGGGATTTCGGAAAATCCCGGCTGCTGTCAAGCGGTGTCCTCCTGCAGGCGCAGGGGGCTGGGCGGGGGTTGCAGGCTCCGAGCACCACCAAGTGCTAAAGCAAACCTGCTCCGAGGAGTTGGGAAAGTTGCAACAGGACGTGCCCTGCTTCGGCCTTGGGCACGTCCTCCCTGAGCAAACCCCTTGCGAGGCAGCGGTGCTGGAGGGGGAAAATGGGGAAAACTGGGAAAATCCAAGGGAGGTGTTGATGTGGCAGGAGATGCCCGTGCAGGAGAAGAGCTCTGGGCTCCGAGCCGCTGCTCGCATGGGATGGGGCCGGGTTCAGCGTTTGCAGCTCAGCAGCCACGTGTGAAGGCCCCGTTTTAAATGCTTCCCCCGCGGAGCACGGTGCACGTCGCCGGGATTGAAATGGGCGGCGGTTTGATCATCGTCTCTCCCAGGGAAATGGGTTTTAATGAGGTTCTAAATAATAAAGTGGGATAATTTCCCTGCCGGGCGAGATCATGAAATTTTTATGCCTCCTTTCTCTCCCAAAGTTGTATCGCCCTTTATTTTTAGCAATGCATGATCCCCCTTTCACAAACAAGCAAATAAATAAATAAATAACACAGGGATTTAGGGGAAGTCACTCCGTTCCCGGCAGCCCCACGCACCAGGGGTGGGCGAGGACCCACAGAGCGGGGGGGTACCTCCAGCTCCTTCCCTTCCCCAGGCATCTGGAGAAAGCCTCAATGGCAGAGTGGGGGAGGAGAGGGGGGGACACTTTCCCCTTTGTGCCCCCATAGTGCAGGGACGGTTTGGGAGGTGATGCTGGGGGTGATGCTGGTGCTGGGTGCACGGTGCTGAGTGCCAGTTTGGGGTGCACGGTGCTGAGTGCTGGGGAAGGGCACAGGGTTCAGAATGTTGGTGCAGGGGGTCCCAGTGCCGTGAGCTGGCACAGGATGCCTGCATCGGGGGTGTGGTGCTGGGTGCCAGTGCTGGGTGCTGGTACAGGGCTCTGGGCGTGAGATACCAGTACGGGGTGCACAGCACCGGGTTGCAAAGGTGCTGGGTGCACGGTGCTGGTGCAGGATCCTGTACCTGGTGCAGGATGCAGCTCGGGTGCTGGTGCCGGTGCTGGCCGCACGCACCGGACAGCGGCTCTGGGTGCAGGCGTAGGGCACGGGACCGGGCGCTGGGTGTGTGTGTGCGTGTGTGTGTGTGTGTGTGTTTTGACGTGAGGAAGTGCCAAAGCTGCAATTGCTTTAGGAAGTCAATCGCAGGGGCCGGGGGACGCGTGCGCAGTGCAGCCGCTCCGCTCCGCTCGGCTCCCGCTGCCTCTCCCTCTCCCTCCGGTGCCGAACCCGGGGGCAGCGCACGGGCGGCGGCCGTGGGTACGGGGCAGCGGACGGCGCTGCTCGACGGCGCGGATGCCCGACCCGTGAGTACCCCG
>NC_034427.1:9163174-9174865 GCF_002078875.1 Numida meleagris
CCCCCCTGCACGCACCCCCCTTCTTCATGATCCCCCCTTTCTCCACGATTCCCCTCTTCTCCATGACCGCCTCCCCTTTCCCACGCATCCCCCCCTTTCCGTGCATCCTCCCCTTTTCCTCCTCCCCTCCCCGGGCACATACACTGAGCATCGCGGGGCGCTGACGGAGAGGGAGGGCTGCGTCCGTGTGTCCGTGTGTCACCGCCTGTCACCGGCCCCGTGCGCGAGGGGGCACAGCGCGATGCTCCGCGGGGCGGGGGCACAGGGCGCGCCGAGCCAGGGGGAACGGGGGGTTCCCCTCTCATCCCCTCCCGCCCCATCACCCCCGGGGAGGGCCGGGCCCCTGCGAGGAGGAGGAGGATGGAGGAGGAAGGAGGAAGCCGGGGGCCCCCTCCCGCCTCGGAGATGGCTGCTCTGGGTCTTGCCCAACCCAGGGGAGCGTTGCATTGGGGTCACCCCCCAGGGCCCTCTCTGCACCCACAGGTGTGCGGTGCTGGAGCATCCTCTGTGGGATGCGGGGTCCCCTGCGTGCTCCCTGCAGCCGGCGGTGCTGTGCCCCACCAGCAGCCCTGACCTCGCTGTGGCATGGGGAGGTTGGGTGAGGTCAGGGTGAGCGTAGGCTCCGGTCAGCGTCGGGTCCTCCAGCACCAGGCAGGGGGACCTGGTGACCAGGGGACTTAGTGACCAGAGGACCCAGTGACCGGGATGTGGCTCCCCCAGAGGGACGTGACATCTATCTGTCGCCCAACACGAGCCCATCACGTGGGCTTGGCGGCTTGGCCGAGGGATGGAGAGGGCCGGCCGCATCCCTGGGCACGGCGAGGATCCCCCGGGAAGCTCCCTCCCTCCCTCCCTCCCCGTGTGGCTGCTCTGGCGCGGATCCATGGCCTTATTTAAGAAACTCAACAAAAAGTGTTAAGTGAGTGGGAGGGATTTCCCCGCTGTGAGGAGAGTTGGTTCCCCTCTGGCTGCGGCTCCGCCATCATGGGCAGGGTTGGTGCTCACCGTGCCTGCCGTCCCGGTGGACGTGGTGTGCGTCGGGTTGCCCCAGTGGGCGCATACCTCAGGATACGTCCCAGGGGACAGAGCCACATCAGATTTCCCTACAAGGATTTCAGCTCCTCCGCCTCAGCCCTTCCCCACAAATGACTCAAAGCTGCTAATCAAAATACAGTCGTGTTCTTCGGCAATTAAACAAACTCTACCTCCTAAGATTATACTGGGGAAGCAGGGGCTTGGTGACTCGGATGTGTATCAGTCGGGGTCGGTGTGCCCGTTTTGATGCCGTTATTTAAAATAAAATGAAAGGAACCGAAGGCAGATAATCTCATCGTGCTGCTCCAGAGGGAAAGGGAGAAGAATACCCCGCCAGAGTAATTCATGCTGAGCTGCCCGAGGTGCGGGAGCAGCGCATCTCCACTGCCTCCCAAAGTGCATCCTCTCCTCTCTTTGCCACAAGCTCACTGTGGGGCTGGAACCGGGCTGCAGCACCCTGAGTTCAGCTGGGCCCGTGCAAAGAGCAGTTCCCCCAGGAGCAGCACCATGAGCAGCTTTGGGCCAGCAGCTCCACGAGCTCTGCAGGGCACCTCCGCAGCTGCCGTGGCGGTCCCTCCTTTTTGTATCCTCCAGAGAAAATCCCTTTGGAAACGCAACTCTGGGGGATGTAGGCCCACTGTGCTGGGTTCTGCCCTATCCCTCAGGTGGGGATCTGTGTTCCCCCCGGGCAGTTTCTTGCAGTGAGCCCCCGCCATGCACCCTCACCCCAGCAGCGGGGCGGTGAGCAGGGTGCAGCGCTGCGCCGGGATCGCGGCCGCTTCCGGGTTGCCCCGTGCCCACCGCCGCTTCCTATTACTCAGTTCCTTCTTCGTCTCTGCACGTCTCTGCGTTTCCATTGCAAAGGCCGTTTGGAGGGGGTGGGTCTAAAACCATTTGGTTCTGTGTGTTGTTGAATAGCTACTTCTCGATTTGAGGGGAAGAAATTGGACGTTGCCCCCGGTTCTTAGAACGGTTTTCACCCAATGGAGAAGAGAGGACAGCATATGGTGTCCTACACTGCTGCACAAGGGGAAGGTGTTGAGCTCTCACTCTGTTGCAGCCCGGACCTGGCAGCTGCTCCATGGGGGACGTCACCATCCCCGCTCCAGCTCCACAGCACTAGGCCCTGTGGGCATCTCATCCAGTGCTGAGCACTCCATCAGCTCTCCCTGCCCGTTTCCAGCAGTGCCCACTCCATTCATTCCCCGCTCCGCTTCACCACGTGCTTCCCATGCCACGGCTCCTCATGTTCCCTTCTCTACCATCACCCTTGGGTGCCGGAGCAGTGCCGATCTACGCTCTCTCCCTGCAGTGCAAGCCCAGCCAGCTCCACATGCTCTGCATTTTGCTGGAGAGCCGTGTTGCAGCGAGCGCGTTTCCAACAGACTGTGGTGGGGCCGCTCCTCGTGCACAGGGTGGGGGTGCATCCCCTGTGCTGGCAGCTGGGCACCAGGGGACACGGCGTTTGGTGGCTTTGGGGTAAAACTATGGCACAGACCAAAGCCGGGCTCGTGCTGCGCCCAAGGGCGTGGGGAGGGACACGGGCAGCCCCAGAACTGCTCCTATCCCACACCATCTCCTGCCTTTGGTTTAGCCCAGGGGAGGGTGGAGCAGCAGCAGCAAGGAGAACAACGGAATCTGTTGGGGTTCAGCATCAATATTCGTTACAGGCATGGAAAAAAGGGGGGGGTTCCTGACAGCAGGAAAACGTAGGGTAGATTTTCCAAACAAGCAGCACTTCCAGTTCTCTGAGCAGCCCTGGAAACGGCCTCACCTGCTCTGTGCTGAGCTGCTGGGGGCTCTTTGCACAGATGGTGAGGATTGCTGGGTTTGGGGACAGGGCTCCGTGTAGAGGGGCCTCACGGAGCCAGCAAAGTGTTTGGGGCGCGGGGTTTGGGTTTTCCCCTCGCCCTCCCTCCTGTCTCCTACGTGAACCCACGGGGGGCTCCTGCAGAAGGCAAATGCCCGCGCGGCGGTTCAGTGCAAAGGGCAGGAGAAGAGCAAACAGGTGCAGCAACCCCGGAAAAGGAAGGGAAAGCTTCGTGCCGGCCTCGCCAAAACAACAAAAAATAATAACGAGGAAAGACGCTGCCGTGAGGCGGTGCGGGACGCTGCGCCGTGCCCGTGGCACAGGGGCCATGCAGGGTGACAGCGCTTCCTTCCTCCATGCCACCAGCTCCTCCCTGCGTGGCCGAGCTGAACCCTGCAGACTTTGTTCCCCTTTGGTCGGGTTTTAAATAACCCACGGGTCGGTGTCAGAGCTCCCCGGTGCTTGCCACAGACGGGACGGCGCAGAGCATCCCTGTGGCGGTGACTGGTGTGTGTCCCACGGACAGGGATGCGGGCTCACCGCGTCCCCCGGGGGCTGTCCTGAGGATGGGGCAGCAGAGGGGATGCGGTGTGAGCCATGCCCACCGGCGTGGGTGCCTCTCCTGGGCTCTGCCTGCAGCCTGACCCCGAGAAGCTCCAATCCAGGCTGGCAGTGTGCAGTGCCCCGATGCCCACAGGGGTGGGCACACAGCTCCGTGTGCAGCGCTGGGGGCTCCGGGTGCCGCATTTGGTCTCATCCTGGGGCTGGGCAGGAAGACACCTGCTGGCTGTATGGAGCTGCCCTTTGCCCCAGCACCTCCCCGGGATGCAGAGGGTTTCCATTCACCTCAATGCCATGATGTATTCCCTTTCCTTGGAAAAGGCGATGCCCCATCTCCGTGCCCTTGGCTCTCTGAGGCTCACAACCCCAGTTACCGCGGATTCCCGGTGCTGAGGGGGCCGCCAGCCCCACACTGTGCCACCTGCACCCGTGTGCACGGGGACCCTCCTGCCTCTCACCAGGATGAACCTGAGCATGAGCAAACGTGCTCCATATTCTCCGTCTGCAGAGGGATTTAGCGACCAAAAGTGGGATTTTGGTGCATGCAGGCGGTGCCAGGGCCAGGGATGCTCAGCAGAGGGATGTGCGGCCACGGTGCTGCTCAGGGACTGCTCCAGCTGCAAACCACAGTCTGGGCAGCAGCACAGCAAGGCTTCATCCCTTCCTTCCCTCCTTCCCTCACCCGTGCGCCCGCAGCTCGCCCCGTGCCTCTGCCCAGTATTGATCCCCGCGATCTTTCTCCTTTCGCATGGATCATTACCAAATGCTTAATGGGAGTCTGCCTTAACAACGCCACGATACCTCCACTAATAGAAACATAATTGTCAGGGCTTGCCTTATTAAATCCCCCAGCTGATTGGCGCAGGTGCTATTTTTATGCTCTGAAATAATTAACCACGTTTCTGGGCGAGAGCCGGGGCCGAGGGGCTGGGACAGAGCCGTGGGATTTGGGGTGTCTGATGGGGGGCACTGGGGGGCGTGGTGGGAGCTTTGGGGTGCTTGGTGGGGAGCTTTTGGGATGTTGGGATGGGATTTGGGGGGATGTGCAGTGAGGAGTTTTTGGGATACGTGGTGGGGAGCGTTGGGATGTGCAATGGGGAATTTGGGGACGTGGGATGGGGAGCGTTGGGATGTGCAATGGGGATCTCCGTGGAGGATGTTGCTGGGGTTTGGCTCGGAGGATGCTCGGTGCAGGAGCACCCAGCGCTGGGGACTGGGGCTGACAAAGAAATCACTGCAGGGCTCCCGGAGACATCCGCTCCCCGCCGCCAGCTCTGCAGTGTGCAGGGGCTCTTTGTGGGCACGCTCAGGTCAGCACATCACCACCTCTTTGGTCCCCACGTGGTCGAGGTGTCCCGGATCGGGCTGTGGTCCTGTGCACCGCTGTCACCTCGGCGCTGGCAGCATGGGGGTCAGCCTTGCCCCGTGCCCACAAACGTCATCCCAATGCAGGAGCTTGAGCCCCACCTTTCGAGTCCTTTCTTCTAATTGCTGAAGTGGGAGGGAAAAAAAAAAAAAAAAAAAGAGAGAGAAAAAGCATTCTAAGAATAGCTCCCAAAACTTCCTGTGCGCCGGCAGGTGGCTGGGGCACGCTGCGGGGCGGGGGCAGCTGCGGGGCCGGGCTGTGCCCACGGGGTAAACCTGGGGAGGGGGCGGGGGGTCCCAGCCAAGGAGCAGAGCTGCCAAAGCACGGGGGTTTTGCACAGGGCTCGGGGAGTTCCCCTGCAGCGGTGTGGGCTCAGCGCTGGGACAGCAGCGGTGTGGCGGGTTGGGTTTTGGGTGCTGGGGTGATTTTGGTGGGTTTTGGGGCGATGGGTGCACGCTGCATCGCCCGGCTCTCGCTCCGTGCTCCCTTTGCCGGTGTCTGCGCCGTTGTTGCAGCCCCGCGGGCAAATTCGGTCGAGGAAGCTGAGGTTGCACGGCTGATTTTTCTCTCGCACGTTTCCTTTGTTTGTGAGTCACACTCAGCCAAAGGAGCTCAGCCCAGTGCTGCATGGCAGCAGGTGGGGGCAGCCCCGCTCCGCACCAACGCTGCTGGGTGGCACTGTGCCCTCGGGGCTCTGGCTCATTCCACCCCCACTCCGTGGCCCCACTGCTCGCTGCCCGATTCCTTGCCCCGTGGGTGATGCTCCAGGAGATCCTGGGGCACCACGTGTTGGCACCGTCCCTCTGCATGGATCCTTGTGTTGCGCAGGGTGTGATGCCACAATGGCCACTTCCTTGGTTATATGGGTTCCTCCGGTGCTGGCATGCCCACGGTGTCCCCGTGATGCCCCAGATGTCCCCGTCCTGCCCGGGAGAGCTGTGTCCCCACACTGCGGGAGGGATGCAGCACCCGCAGCTCTCGGCCGGGCAGAGCAGCGTGGCCTTGGCGGGGCTTTCCCAAAAAAGGTCTGAACTCTTCAGTTGAGTTTGCCACTTCCCTTACCACTCCCTTTCCTGTGAGAGGATGTGTTCGGCTTCTTTTCTTTTCTCTCTCTTTCTTCTTTTCCCTCCGGGCTCCCTGCCCGGCCAACGCTGCGCACCGCGAGCCGGGTGCCGACGGCGTGGCCATGGCCGGAACAGCGCAGGTACGGGTGTGGGGACGGCGTCGGTGCGGCCTGAAACAGCCCATGGGGTTTGGTGGGTGCTGCAATCCAGCAGCCATTCCGGGGAAGGGGACGTTTCCCTTCCAAAGTGATTTTGGGGAGCATACCCGTGGCCGGCTGCATGAGGGCTCGGGGCGGTGATGTGCACCGGGGTGGCACAGCCCCCTCCCTGTCACCTCCGCACCGCGATTGGATGGGGAGGGCTCATCGTGGGGGACATCGTGGGCGTGGGAGCTGGCACGGCGCGGGGATGCCCGGAATTTGGGGACTCCGAGGCCGTGTGCCACAGCTACGTCACCGAGTGTGGGGCAGCACCGCAGGGCGCTGGGGCTGGGTGGGGGCTCTGGAGCCGTCTCGTGTCTGCGTTTGGGAAACGTCCCCTGTCTGCCACCTTCCTCTTTTCGCAGTCTCGTGCGCACCCACACCTCCCCATGGGCTCCGGCTCTGTGCGGTTCTGCTTCCTGATCTGCCATCCCAGTGGCCCCAGCACGGTGGGACACCCCTGCAGCACGGCCCCGCTCCATCCCCACGTCCCCATCCCTTGGCCACCCCGTGCTCTGTGCTCCAGTGCTGCATCAGAGCCCGCACTGCCTTTGCTTTCAGCGCAGTGGGATGCAAGGGGCCACCGGAGTTTGCTGTGGGGTTTTGCTGGCTGTGCAGCCACTGAGAACGAGTTTGGTTGGTACAAGGGAAGCAAAGCAAAGGGAAAAACGAGGATTTTGCAATGCACCTGCCAACAGTGCTGTCTGAGGGCGCAGAGCTGCTGCCGAGCGGGGTGACAAGGTCACAGCCGTCCTGCCAGCACTCGGGGCTATAAATAGGGACAATTGGGAGAGAAGCACAGACTCTCTCCTTTTTAGTTCCTGCAGAAGCACAGAGAGCCAGCGGGAGGGCTTCAAGGGCTGGGGAGAGGAGCTTGTAGCAGGCGACTGCGGCCCCCAGTCCTTGTGCCCCTGGTGCATGGCTCCAAGCCTCTGCCACCAGCATCCCTTGCTCAGCCTGTCTCCTGCCGGGATGCACATCCCAGGTCCTGGCTCTGCAGCAGGATGGTGACCTGGGGCAACAGAACACGGAGCATTCCCACTGCAGGTGGGACATGGGGCAGGCGCAGCTGGGGCCGCTGAGCTCTGCCAAGCTCTGGGCCTGGCCAACACTTGACACAGAGTTTGGGTGTAGGGCTGGGAGCTGAGAACTTCCTCCGTTTCCTTCCACTCACATGATGCCGTGGAGCAGCTCTGACTTCCCCATCCTGGCCCTAAGTGCCCTGATCATGCCTGGGCATGGCGCAGGGTACAGCTGTGCAAGGCTGAGCCCTGATCACGGATTGTACACAAACCCTGCAGGGCAGAACTGGGATTTGGGGCATCCAGCACGGGGCAGGCAGCCCCCAGGCAGTGGGGGGACCCTATGGGTGCCGCATGCGGGCGAGCTGTCACACTGCCAGCAAAGGAAGAGCAGAGTCAGAGCGCAGCGTGGGGCAGCCCGCTGCCATGCCCTCCCCTTCTCCTTTCCTTCTCACTTCCTTTTCTTGCACCAGTGCCCGCCTGCGTTGCCCCAGCCTGCAGCCTGCACAGGGCTCTTCCCAGCATGGCACAGCCCTTCCCCAGCGGCTCCCATGCGGGGTCCATCCTCACCATGGGGGTAACACGGTGCCGCTCCGCTTGCTTGTTGCAGGCTCCAGCCGTGCGGCTGCAGGGACGCTAACCGGGCTGCTCGGGTCACCCGCGGCCTGGGAGCAGCAGTGAGCAGCAGAAGGGCCCCCAGAGCACGACCCACCCACGGCCACCGTGTATGAGGCTGGGACGAAGGTGAGATGGAAATGGGGCCGGGGGCAGTGGGGGGCCGAAATAAATCACTGCAAGCCACAGCGCGAGGGTCCCTCAGTCACCTCTGTGTTTGTAATGGGGAGAGGAGGATGCACGGGGACAGTGGAGGGTTCCTGGCCACCTGCTTGCTGCAGGAGTGTTCTCGGCCCCTTGGATACCCCTTGGACCCAAACGCTGCTTTTTGAGGTGGGGGGAGCCGGGGTGGTCGCCCGCCCGCATCTCGCTCACTCCCCCCCGTGCCCTCCTGCCTCACAGTACGCAGGACCCGCGTCCGCAGAGCCACCCCTTCCGATGTCCCGGCATGAGACTTCTCCGACAACGGTGCAACCCGCCAGCAACCACCGCCCCAACGCCTGCTGCTTCTGCTGGTGCTGCTGCTGCAGTTGCTCATGGTAAGCGCGGGTCGTGCGAGCAGCACTTTGATCCTCCATGGCTGGTGCAGCACCGAGGTGTGAGCGCAGCCAGAGCTGCAGGGAGGGGCTCCCTTTGGGCACAGCACCACGGGCAGCGGTGCAGGAGCGCGGCTGGGATGGAGCCATCCCCACTCACCTCGTCTCAGGGGTGCCCGTGTGCTTTGCGCTCAGTCAGCAGCCAAAAGCCAAAGGTGTGCTGCCATTAGACAAGGCAGTGCGTGGTGTTCGTGCAGGGGGATGGCACGCAGTGCTTTGGAAAGGGGCGTTTTGGGAGTGGGTGTCAGCGGTGCCGCTGTAGGAGCACGGGGTCGCGTGCATTGCTCTCCTCTGCACGGATCCCGGTGAGCTCGCCCTGCCGAGCCCCAGTGCACCACAGCTCCTTCCCTTCAGCCAAGTCTTTAGAAATTTATAGAGCAGAAAGCAGCGTCGGGCTGGGAACACTCATCCTGTGCTGCATCGATGGCTCTGCTGGGGCTGCACGTGGGAGCAGCACAGCCAGCGGCCGTCCCAAACCCAGGGCAGCAGCAGGACCACCATGCACAGCGCAGCGCAGAGCTGGGCCCCTGCTCCCCGCACCACCTGAAGCCATCGCCAGCTGCTCACCTCCATCTGCATCCCCTGGCCTCTCTGAAGGTTCCCAGCTCCCTTTTGTGCCCGGATAACCTGATTTTGAAGAGCTAACCTGCTCTCAGCATCAGCCCACCGTGGGATTGCTCACAGCTTTGTGCGCCGCAGCAGCTTTGGGTTTTGCAGCTACTGACAGCACCGAGTCCGGAGGAGCATCCAAACCTGGAGCTGAGCCCCGTGCAAACCCATGGACCGACCTCAGCACTGATGCATCATCACTGTGCAAGGCTCTGCTCTTGGGGCCCCATTCTCCTGATCCAGCTTTGTTTCCTCAAATGCAACAAGGACCGAGAGCAGCGTGACACCCACCCGTGTCCCACCTCGGCATCTGCAGGAGCTTGCGAGCAGAAGCAAGCGAGGATGGTGCCAGGCACTCACAGACTCGGGGGCAGCAGGCACTGGGCCCTGTGGCACAGCACAGTTGGGGACGTGCCCACCCCAGCTGCTGCTCTCAGGGTTAAACCCGGGATTGCGGCCAGGGGCAGTGTTGCAAGCAGGAAGCGCTGCGGTCGGCGCCCGGCTCCGAAATTCGTGGGCCGGGGGAAGTTGGCTGGAGGCCGCTTTCCTCTTGCAGCCCAGGGGCAAGGATGGGGGGAGCAGGGGACATCGGTGCCGCTGCGTTTGGCTGCGGGCGGTGCTGGTGCTGGGCATCGTGGCCACACCAGAGTGCAGGGTCCAGCACTTTGCCTTCCTAATTCTGTCCTGGCCACCCACTTCCTGCGTGGGCTGGGCTCTGCTGGCGGCTGGAGGAGGCGATAGCACAGCACGGCGTCCTGCAGCAGTGGTTTAGTGCCGGGTGGCACGGTGCACGCTGGCCGTGGTGCCTGGCGCCTGGCATAGCCGTGCCCTGAGCACAGGATGCACCGCCGCACGATCAGGGCAGAATCGCACAAAGGAAGGGAAGGAGCAGAGGTGTGGGATGTGGGTGCCCACAGAGGGAGTTTGGTGGCCGGGAGGTCAGGGGTCAGGGTGAGGTGGGGCTGCAGCCCCATGCCCCGCCGCCCGTTACTACCTTTCCATCTGCCCGTTAGGAACGAGGACCGGGAGCGAGCGTGGAGGGCGTCCCGGGAGACCAAACTGGAGACCATCCCAAACTGTGAAGCGTGGTGAGTGCGGGGACACGGAGTGCATGGCACAGCATCTCATGGCACAGCACGGCACAGGGAGCCATGCACCAAGCCCCCTGCCCGCAGGGACACGTGGGGGCACCTGCACCGAGCATCCTCTGCCTTGGCAATGGGACAGAGCCACCTGCACGCAGCTGTGGGTGCTCTGCCGGTGCATCTGCATGGTGATTGGATGCATTAATTAGCCAGTGGTAACGATGGCTCCTGCCTTGCTTTAGTAATTAGTATTTTGCTCCCCCAGCTGTCAGTGCTGGTGCATGGACCTGTCAGCAGTGCAGCTCAGCACGGGGAGGGGTTTTGCACCCTCCTGGGTATGTGCAGAGCTGGCAGCACAGTATGTCCCCTTTTGGGGAATTCAGCTTCAGCCCTGCCCACGGTGTGGCCTGGCTGAGCAGAGCCAGGACAAACCCCGCGGGCACTTTTGGAGACCTCTAGGAGCTCCGTAATGAACGGAGCCTGAGCAGGAGCACGAGCACAGGGGACGTGTTTGGGAACAGTCCCCCTGGGCTGGCCCTGAGCTGGGATCATCCCTGCACAACCCTGTTCTGGGGGATGGATACGACAGGGAAAACCCGACCCTATCCCATCCCACGTCGAGCATCCCTCTCCGGCGGTAACGCCTTCCCTTTGCCTCCCACCCCGCTGACCCCACAGCTCCAAACCCACCACGGAGGAGGTGCGGGGCTGGGCGCAGTCCTTCGACAAGCTGATGAAGAGCCCGGCGGGACGCAACGTCTTCCGGGAGTTCTTGCGGACTGAGTACAGCGAGGAGAACATGCTCTTCTGGCTGGCGTGCGAGGAGCTCAAAACCGAGTGCAACAAGCACACCATCGACGAGAAGGCCAGGACCATCTACGAGGACTACATCTCCATCCTCTCGCCCAAGGAGGTACGCGGCACGGATGCTCCGGGAAGGTGTTGGCCCCTTCCTAAAAGGAGGGCATGGGGTGGGTCCTTAGGGAAATGGGACCCGCGTGCACAGGATGCTGGGGGGACCGGAGGGATGGGCAGAGTGCTACGTCCCTAAATCCAACGGGACGGCGTCGGGTGGGTGCTCGTGCGCAGCGATGTCCCCGTCTCACGTCCCTGTCCCCGGAGCTCCTCGCGTGGCCGCGCCGGGGCTGTGCTGCGGGGCCGAGACCTCACGAGGGCACCATCGTGCCGAGGAGATGCGGGCTGCGGGGGCACCCCGCACCCTGCGCGCGGCCCGAGGCCGCGGGGATGAGTTCCGCGCTGCTCCCCTGCCCCCGGAGCGGTGCGAACCCACCCGGAGCCCCGTCCCCATCCTTTGTCTGGGACCCGATTTTCTGCCCCTTGGGTCATCGCGGCACCGCGCCGGGCCCCAACGCTCCGCTCGGCTCGGCTCCCTCGTCCTCACCCTGCGGGGCCGTGCCCGGGGCTGGGGTCTCGTCGCCGGGGTCCCACAGCCCGCATTTCTCGCCCAGGTGAGCCTGGACTCTCGGGTGCGGGAGGTGATCAACCGGAAGATGCAGGAGCCGTCCTCGCACACTTTCGACGACGCTCAGCTCCAGATCTACACGCTGATGCACAGAGACTCCTACCCTCGCTTCCTGAACTCTGCCATATACAAATCGCTGCTCCAGAGCGTCTCCCGCTCCTCCTCGGAGTCCTAAAGGCTGCGGGGACACCGGCGGGGATGCGGCACCCGGAGGGGGGCACACCCCAGCTCCCCTCCGCCCCCCC
>NC_034427.1:9175280-9205902 GCF_002078875.1 Numida meleagris
TTTGTTCGGTTTTTTAACTTTTTTATTTTAAAAGGTGGTTTTTGGTTTTGGTTTTTTTTTTTTTTCGGTTGGCTTTTCTTGGGGGACTGGAAGTGGCGGAGGAAGGGGGGCGGGTTTGACAAACCTCTGTTGTACATATAAAAACGTGTCGGGTTTACATCGCTCCGTCTGGTTGAAGCAGCACGGGGAGGGGAGCAGCCTGGGTGCACCCCCAACACATCCAGGGACACCCCCACACTCCAGCCAGCCCCCACTGCTGCAGCGTGGGGACAGGAGGGGATGATGGCCCGCATCCCGCTGGGGAGCAGAGGGAAGCAGCCCCCCAGCACAGCCCAGTGCTGGGGACCCCAAAAGCCCAACTCAGAGAGCGGGTGCCCCAGTCCCAACAGGACAGCAGCAGCAGGAGTGGTCCATGCACCCATCACCCCAAGCACAAGAGCATCCTGCATCCTTGGTGCACTGAGCCCTGGGACAACATCAGTGTGTGTGGTGCAGGCATTTCTCACCCTCCTGCAGGCACCAGGACACCCAAAGGCACAGGCTTCCAGCTGGCCTCTACCTTCCCCAGCACAGGCACTGGGCTCTGCCCTCGTCCTGCAGTAGGAGCTTGGCACCGAGAACCCAGGCAGGGCTCCACGTGCAATGGGAAACGTCACAGGGAAAAGATAGAGCGTATCTGCGTATTTTTGTACAGCGTGAGGAGTTGTTTACCCAAGGCCCAGCTCCCAGCATTGCAACATCTCTGCCAGCAGCCCCTGCCCTTGTGCTGACACAGAGCCAACGCCGCAGCCTCAGCAGCCACACAGCCCTGGGAAGGCTCCGGTGCAGGACAACAGCCCCTGGCTTCACACCCACCCCCTTCTCTCCATCCCTTTCAGAAAAAGAACGCCCGTTCTTTTTATCGAAGATATTTTTTAAGCAAACAAACTCTCAGCTCTTTATTCCCCCCCCCCCCCCTTGTTTGTTTCCTTCCTTCCTCATGGCGTGATTGAGTGGAAATTCGTGTCAGTAAATTCAGTTTCTTGTTTGCCAAGCTGGAAATACAACTCAAGAAAATGTATTTTTGAGAGAGAGCAGAGCTGCTTCGTTCGCTCAGGAATGTCGGTATTTTTATTATTCGGTTCTTAGCGCTCTGAGAGCCCCTTGCAGACCCCGTGGGGCAGACAAGCTCTCGCAGCAGGGGCTCCCGTCCCGCTCCAAGAAGCCATTAAGAACCAAGAGAGCACTTCTAGCGGATACAAAAGCAGCAAAGCAACAGCTCCACTGCCCAGGGCACTCCCCTGCTTGTACCTCGAGTGATGGAAGCGTGACAGTGCTCATGAGTGATGCTAAGCAGCGGCTCGGCAGCAGGAGCCCTGGCACAGCGGTGCAGCACGCTGGCCCAGCAGGTTTCCCTGCAGGCACTGAGCAGAGCCAGCACTGTGACAGGCCCCCAGCACCACACCCTGCATTACAGAGATCTTACCTCCATGTCTGGGTTTGCAGAGCATCCCCAAAGCTGTGCCCAGGAGCGCAGCAGGGAGGTTGGACCCCTCCTCCAAGGTGCCAGCCCTGCACAGACCTGCTACCACCAGGTAAGCGACGTCATCTCTTGCTCACCATCCTAGCACTCCCAAGTATCCTGTTAGTGAACCTTCACCCCTCGTTATCCCACGGCTTTCCACTCACTGTCTGCCCCAGAAGCACAGCAGAATGCCATGAGACAAGGTGCTACCCTCTAGTTTTTGAGGAGCTCCTTCTGTTTCTCAATCTCCCTATGTAAATTTAGGATTGCACTCAGGCTCCACTCCTCTCCTTACATTAATACAAAGAAGAAAAGCAACAGCAACTGGTAATTAGCTGGCTCCTGTTCACAGTGCACGAGCCAGAGTGCCTTGGCCAGCTTTGGTTTTATATCCTGAAGGGTTTTTTAAGCATTACTGTGAGGACACTGTTCCCTCACAAGCCTGGCTTGAATAATCCCATCCGCTGCAAGACTCGTGAGGCTTAACAAGTTGTCAGCATCTTTGAATCTTTTCCTTCTTGGGAGACTTGGCTGCACCCCATGAAGTGAAAGCCTTGAGCAAAGGATCCTGTTGGGATCACTGCCTCGAGAGGAACACAGCCCTCAAAGGGGCTGCGAGCACGTTTTCCAGCGCTTTCATGTGGCTGCTTACTCCCCTCTCAACATCTCCAAGGTCTCTGCTGAATGTCTGCTGTCTGGCACGCTGAAAAGCCAATGGAAATACTTGCTTTTTCACTCTGGAACAGGGGAGCAATGCTATCGATGTGACTGCAAATGCTCCTACTCTTGTGCTCACGAGCAGTACAGAAGTGACCATACAGGGGACCCTGGAATGCTGCATCACCTCAGTTAAAGGCTAGGAAACCCAGGAGAGAAGAGGGATTTTAAGGCTTAGACCACGATCAAACGCTACTGAAAGGAAAGGCAGAGCTTTCCCCACCAGGTTGCAGTTATTCTCCCACCAACAGTCTGATCCCTGCAGGTCCACAACAACAAGGCCACATCTCCAGAGCTGGCACCTGAAGCTTGCTTTTGTTACCAGCTTTCTTCATCTCCCCCCCCTTGCAAGCACCAGCTACAAGCTCACCTCAAACATCCCCTGCATGATGGCAATCAGGAGCAGGCAGCCAGGGGGAGCAGCTCAGCCAGCAGGAACAGCAACAATCTACCGGGCTCCTCCTGCTCAGCCAGGTGCTAAGGGAACTCTTGGCTGCAAGGGTCTCCCTGCCCTGATCCTCCAAACCACCAGAAAAACCAAGTGGTTGGTTGAGGTCACCTTGTTTGTGGTCTGTTACAGTGTGGAGAGCAATGTTCTCGATATCATCTTTGCAGCAGCCTGTGCTGCTGGCATTTAAAGGCATGATATCACAAACTATCTAACACTATGCAAAAATCACAAGAATGCTACTAACATCCAAGTGATCTGGAGAGCTGCATCTCATCGCTGCCCAAGAAGTTCTGTCCTATCAACAGGTCTCCTCAGCCAGGCAAGGAGAGCCAGGACTGCCACCCAGCCACTCCAGGATTTGGCCCAATGTTTCAGCTTTTAAGAGCTGGCTAGAAGCAAGCTTTCACACACTGAGGGTCTGCCTGCAAGCAGCTTTCTGCTGTCTTGTGGTCCAGGCATGGATCAGCCCTCACCCATCCAGATACCGTTTGCAAAGCCTCTATGCAGCTCTACAATACAAACACAAAGTGCTGTATGCACACGGTTCAAATAAAAGTCAGAAACTGACAAAAATGTTTAATATTAGTTTTGAAGAAAAAGTGACCATACTTGCTTAGATGAGAAAATAATGACTAAGTGTGTTTAGTGAGCTCTCCTGCCACTGTCAGCCCACAACTGTGGCTCTCCACCGAGGCCCAAACAGAGAGGCAGGCCTCCCTGCAGCTGCTCTCTCAGTACGTGACATTGCAAACTCACTTGGGACACAATACACAATTGCCGTGGGAGCTGGCGTATGGAGGTTGCACTCAGATCTGCGTTTGGCTGCCGCTCTTTGGCCATGGCACATATCAGCAGAACTGCAAGAGAAGGGAGTTTAAACCCCGATTAGAAAAACCTCACTAGAAAACCTCACTAAGGGAGTTGCAGGTCATGCGCTTGCTGCCTAGAAGATAGGGATCCAGGTGACCGTCTTGTTTCTGAAGCTGGCAAGGGCTTGGGGATTCTTTGGAGGCAGGGCTAGCCCTTACTGTAAGGGCTAAGGAGAGCTCCTATTTGAATCTCTCTCAGCCGTGGCTCTGGCACTCTGCACTGGTGCCATTTCTGCTCGCATCCGAGCTCTGCACACAGTATAAAAGCAGTCTTAAAACCCTGCACAACGTCATCACCACCATCTCTTGGGTGGCAGAGGGAGCGTGAAAAGCACTGCGAAGTTGGTCACGGCAGAAGAGAGAACGTGAGGAAGGAGAGGGGGGGAATGCAAAAGTGAGACACAGCCGCAGCCGGTCTGCAGAGATGGGATGAACCCGGGAGCTCTTGCCTCTGTGCTGGGAGGAAAGATCACTCGCTAGAGCCAGTCAGCGTTTGGCAAGCACATCTGAGGAGAGCAGCTAAGCACCTGCAGCACCGCGGGTAGAGCTACCCTAACACCCCTCAGTGCCAGTAATATCCTTGGTGCGCTACCTTCCAGCGGTTCCCACACTCGTTGCACACGACGAAGGTGGTCATGGGCTCATCGGAGCTGCGGGTCTGCACCTGGAGAAGGATACAAAGGAAAGGAGAGCTGAGCATCGCACGCGGCCTCGTGGCGGGGTCACAAAGCAGCTCCTTGCCCCCCCAGCAACCAGAGATTTGTGGCGGCCACGTGGTCACGCTGTCAGAAATCAAGACATCGGGGCTTAGGAGAGCAGAAGGAGCCTCCCGGTAAAAGGAGTCTGGTTATTGTTTTTACACACAAATTTACACATCCACACACGTGGCCTGAGGCTCTTAGGAGACTTCCAGATCCTGCAGCTAAACCGAGCTTCGCAGTGTCTGTTTAGGTTACAACAAATTAGACAAGCATCATCAACAGCCGCCTGCCAGCATGCCCAGGGTACAGTGGGGTAACACCAGAGCAGCTGAAAGCTCTGGCACTGAAAGGCCACCGATAGGAACTGGAGGGCCGCCCTGCCAGGCACAAAAACACACACACAACAGATACCCCCACAGCCACCCACACCTGGGACACTTCTCCCCGTGCCACAGGCACTGTTGCAAGAGAGCCCCACATCTCCTGCCCAAGCACCTGAGTGGCTCTGATCCCCCCGTTACAGCCACCTTTTCTTTACGATTGTGACAAAGGCAACAGCAAGAGAAGGACCCCACCAGTGTTCAGCAGCAGCTGCTCGAGGAGACTCTGCCTAACGGTCCCACGCAGGCCTGACACCACCTGAGCGACTCATTTTGGGGCAGCAGCCTTCCCTTCTCACCCCTCATTCTTTGTGGGTGGCTTTGGCAGCACACGCAGTCCCAGCCGTGCTGCGCCCCGGGAAGGGATGCAGCTGGCTGGGAGACTACAAAACCCTCAGCCCATCAAGCACATGCTCCACAGGAACACATAAAAAAGCACTCAAGCCATTCCCTTTTACAGACCAGTCCCGCGTCCTGGCCTCACAGAAATATACTCTGGGTTACCAGGTTCTGCACATTTCCAGTCTGCTTTCTATTTGAGTCATTAAAGAACTGATATTTAACCCAGATGTGGCCAGCTCTTGCCAGAAACACATAGTTTGCTAAGAAAAAAAAAATAATCGGATTTTCATGGCATTTGAGTTCCACAAGGCACCAGATCTACCCAAAATACTGGCACTCCCTGAGCAAATCAGACAGCAGAACTATGCCGAGGGGTAATTATGGTGATCTACACGTGTAATTACCTAATGTGCAAGAGCCACAGCACTTGCATTATGCAAACTAAACATGTTTCTCAAGAATGTCAGAGAGCTGAATTCTGGAACTCTCACCCAATGTTACTGCCTGGCTCTGAATGCTCTCAGAAATGCCAGCTCACCTACCTAAAACATAGAACACATCAATACCAGTGACTGCCTCTTCTCTGCAAAACTTTCTGGTTATTTCCACTTCGAAGACACTGCTGTGACCTGCCCCAATTCCAAGCAGTCAGACTCCAGCTTACAAGAGAAGCTTGAGTCCCACATGCTGCCAAGACAAGCGAGGCAGCTCTGCAAGCTGACTTACTGGGACATGCTCAGAGCAAGGCCTCTCACCCAAGCCAATCAGTGGGATGCAGGACTGCTGGACAGCCGGAGAAAAACCCTGGCCCAGCTGCCTGGCTCTCATCTGTGTCTGCACATCACATCCAAGCATATTAAGGGGTTTCACTTGGCACTTGCACACGCAGTGTGGGCACACCTCTGCAGCACATGCAGTAGCAATCGCGTGGTTGCTGGTGCATTTTTGGGTAACTGCACATTCTAAACCACTGACTTGCAGCAAAGGCATGTTTTATCTCCAGATGCCTGGCACAACAAGCATGGGAACCAAGACATACTGGCAATGCATAAGGCTTCCAGCAGCTGTCCAAAGGGAACAGATCACCCCTGCTTGCTCATACCACCGTTTCACTTATTCCTTATTAGAATTTCACCTGTTTAATGTTTTTATTTCAAACAAGCTGGGATTTGTTCAACCACAGCTTATCTACATGCTTCATTTGCATTTCTAATACCATCAGCGTGCCTACTTCAGTTCCTGCAGTCTCTCCTCTACGCAACCCACTCCTTTCTTTGAACCTCCACATTCCTGCTTTCAACGTGCAGCTTTCCCAAGCTGCTCAGCAAGCAGCACTGACACACTCTTGCTATGACATTTCTTGGTACTGCTCAACCCCAGCTCTTCCAGAAAGAAAGCAGCATTTGCACGAAGTTACACAAGCTCCAATGAAAGATGACCACAAAAGCATCAGTGCTGCATTACAGAGAGCCCTGAGCACGCCAAAAGCTTCTCCCCACTGGCAGCAAAGTTTCTGCCATGCTGCACGGTGTGCTGAGGAGCAGTAAGAGCTCTGGACCACGACGGATCATTCCCTGTGCAGAGGTCAATGCCATGGAGGCTACAGGAGCAGGAAGACTAACCTGGGTGTAGGTGCAGTTCTTCTTCTTGCACTTCCCACAGGTGAAGAGGTCGGTCTGCGTCCCTCCTGTCTTGGCCATCTGATGCTCCCGGATCGCTTCTTTTGTCATGGCTTTCCTGATCTCTTTCAGCTCGTTACTGGCCATTTCCTTTCAAAAAAAGCAATAAAGTCACATCTGTCCAGTTTTACCACCACACCCACCGCAGTCAAAAGAGTTAACAGGAGAGAACAGCCTAGCAGACGGGCATTAAGACAGAAAGCCTTTCAGTTTTGGTTACTTGCTCGTGTCTAGGCCCCTGTGATGCTCTGGAGTTCCAACACAGTACTCTCCACTCAGCAGCTGCCACTGCTAGCCTCCTCCTCATGCATTCTGGTAGCAGCTGCTGAGAAATCTGCAACCCTGGCAAGCAGACCAGCCACTTGCTTCGAGCTAATCCGTATGACACTTTCCCTGTAAGAAACAAACCCTGCTCGGGCTTCCTCACCTCCGAGGTCATCACTGCAATCTGCTCAGGGGTAATGGCCCCACACAGCACATTCTTTTTCAGCTCAGGATTTTTGGAGTCCTTCAGATTGGAGATGCGGCTCCTCACTCGGTTTTTGTACTTCATGTCGGTGTTCTTGATATCCTGGTATATGCGTACATGGCAGTCAAGGACTTCCCAGTCAACCCAAAGGCTTCCAACCACCATCTACACCCATTCATAAACAGCAGGGAGTGTTGCCATTGCTGTGATCAAAAGAGAGTTTCTGCTCTGGAAAGCTAACACTGTATTTATGATCAGGCCTTCAAGATCCCAGACTCCAGGGACTTCCAATGCTGACTTTTCCCCACAGAGAAATAATCTTAATTTTCAGTTATGCTTGGTTCTTCAGCCTGCTCTCTCAGCACAGCAGACACAACACCCTGCACTCAGGGTGCAGCTGCACCTCCTGCCCCACAGCCCCCAAACCAAGCAAGCTCTTGGCTTATTTCAAATCTACATGCAACTTCATACTCACTGCTGTCTTCCTCACTGCTTCTGCCTCATATCAGCACAATGCTCTCAAGAGGGAGGCACAGGGCTGCTGTATGTCTTCAGAAGCAGGAAATACTATTTTGATAGGAAGGAGAAACTGGTACCTTACAAGCCCATTATGGTGTGAACAGGAAGGAAATATCTGTGTCAATCATACCATCTGTGTCAATCAGAGCATTTACACAAAGCCAAAGTGCTCCCTTTTTCCTCTGTGCTCATTAATTTCATGGCCTGGAGACACGCAGGCCCTTAAGAAAGGGCAGTACAGCAAGGATATATTCTTCAATCTGAGCTGCTATGTGCTCACAGTCAGCACCAATGGCAATATAGTCATCTGAAAGACAAAGGGAAACAGGAGGTCAAATGATTTCCAACCAGGCAAGGGGTCCCTGGGCTCAGTATTGGAGGCACAAATCTAGATTGCTATTTTGGTTTACATGTTCCTTCCATCAAATGGCATTTTGGCCTTTG
Organism: Numida meleagris; assembly: GCF_002078875.1. Lineage (NCBI taxonomy): Eukaryota > Metazoa > Chordata > Aves > Galliformes > Numididae > Numida > Numida meleagris. The sequence continues at coordinate 9,183,356 of NC_034427.1, forward strand.
CTCTAGGTACCCTCTGACCCTTTCAAGAAGAGCAGTGATGACAGCAGACAAATCCAGCCAGTTATGCCCTCCATCTCTCTACTGGATGGACTGCACTACACAAAGCTAACAAGAACCTGGTCCTCCAGAAATAATTTTCCCCATATCCAATGTATTTTTGCCACAGTTGAGGTCAAACAGGAAGGAATTGATTCTCAGCAGAAATTGCTGTCAATGAGAAGTAGCTCCACTCAGACCAAATCTGACTGAGCCTGAACCACGCAGTACTGGAGCCAAGTCTTCGTTTCTTTTCCCAGCTCAGGCTCCATCTGCCCTCCTCTTTTCTTTCACATGCTACTTCCTGCTAATTAAAGAGCATCACAGAGAGCAAAAACTTATCAGCTTATACACTGGGTATGTTAACCAACACCACAAAGCAGGGGAAAGCGGTGCAGAGCAGGGCTGAGCTTAGCAGCAGACTTGAGGGGACTGCTTCCCAGGCTTCATATGGAAAGAGTTTTTTCTAAGTTATACAGGGTATTTAATGCAGCATATACACACACACACAGAGGAAGGCTAGAAATAATGACTGTATGAACCTCTCCATCTGCTGTCTACATTCCCTGGCTTCAAATTAATAAAACTGCAGTGCTTAGACAGACCCCAGTTTTCCAAAAGCATCTGCAACTTGGTCTCAAGCTTACACTCAGCATGAGGTGTTTAAAATCTGACTTTTAGAGATGCTGAGCACCTGCAGCTGCCTCTGCCTTCAGAAAGCACAGACTGAGTGGAAGAGAAACTTATTCCATTCCAGATCTGCAGAGGATCACCGAGTTTAAGCAGCTCCAGCCTGTCTACACAGGAGAGTCTAAGTGCAGGAGGCAGCTGGCACAAGCACCATTACCGACACATTCCGTATATTGAGTTACAGCTTCACTTTGCATCCCAAGGATAGGCAGAGATGACAGCTTCACTCTACAGCAATCAGGTAAGACTGAGACCTAGAAAGGGAAGCAAATACCTGCACACCTGAAGATCAAACTTCTGGCCAGACCCACCCACGCAGGCTAGCAGAACAGAAGACCACAAAACCCCAAGTTCTAACTGCCATTGCCTGACACATATCAGATCCCTAGGCAAGCATCAATAGCTGCTGCAATGCCAATCAGTCTGACAAAAAGGGTGATGGCAAACCAAACTGACTGTAATAAGTCTTTTGACGAGGCTGCTCCAGAAAAGCATATCTAAGAGGATCCAATTTTGGTACTGACCCACATGCAAAGACCTATCAGAACTCACCAGGAGCTGAGAAGTATTTCAGGCAACACAAGGTTTTGCCCAGCACTTACCATCAGCCTGTAGAGCTGTTGTCAGCATCTCTCTGCATTTGTTCCGGACAGCATCACAGGTGACAGGTGCTGGAGGGAAGGTGGTGATTTTGGGGGTGGTCGGGGTCTTCGGAGGATCCTGCCTTTTGTTGGAGCTAAAAGAGAAACTTCACCTGTCAGAATGTCTCAGTTCGGGTCACTGAGAGCAGAGAAGGGATCAGCAGGCATGTGGCCAAGCATCCTGTTAATTATAATACAAAACAGTCAGAGGAAACCAGTGCAAAGACATGCTCCAAACCAGCACACAGTGCAATACAGCAACCAACACCACCAACCCAGATATGAGCTCTCCTGTGGAATCTGCTGGCTGTAAGTCGAGGTTTAATCCATGAAGCAGGCCTGCCAAGCAATTAGTTATTGAACACAAGCCCAAACTGCTGGACCACCAGGCATCAAGTGAAAGTATTACAAAGCCATAGGACACCATCAGTAACTCAAAGGTGCTCAGAGCTTCCTGAGACATCATTCACACCTGAGATGCCAGCAGTGCAAAGAGAACACTGGCTCTCTGTAACCAACAAGAAATGCAGCACGCTGCCTTCTGCAGCAGAAATCAGAGAAGCCTACATGAGGCTCTGCAGAGCAAGGGCTTTCTGTGCTCAGAGAAAGAAAAAATGGCTCCTTCAGCTCTGATATATAAAAAGAAACAGCAAAACATGTAAGAGGATCTTCCTTTTTCCTCTGATTACTCATCTCACTGTACACCCCTACACATCACGCAGCTCACGCAGGTGCCAGGTGGACACAGGACTAATGAATACCACTTCCCCTGCAAGAAAAAAACCCTTCATTTTCCACCTGCAAGCACTTGTAGGCACCGTCAGGGAAATGCAAACATCTGCCTGCTGTGACTGCATCAGCCAGCTCATCTGCTAGGAGAGTCAGAGGGCACACAGCCACCACCCCACCCTGCACAGGCTCAGATTTGTTTTCCAGAGGAGCAACTCCACGGAGCAGTTCAGCTTGGTGTACACCCACAGTGCTGAAGCATCTTACCCATAAAGCCTAACATCTGCACATAGAGCTAGCCCTGCAGTTACTGCAGATAAAAAAAACTGGGGCTGACTCTCAGATGAGCTGATAGATTTTCCCCCCCCCATCCTGCCCTCCTGATATCTAGGCAGTAGAACAGCCAGTTTTTCAGCAGAGATCGCTCTGGCTTTGGAGTTTGAGCCATAAAACACACAGTATTTATTGCCAGTGTCTGGGTAACATCAATGCAGCAAGAGAAAAACAGAAAAAAAAAATAAGAAACCCTGAAAATTTCATCCACACCACGCTGGTGATGTTTCCTTGAGATACAAGTGGCTCGACATTGCTGTGAGGCTGCGACACTACTGCCAGCTTTCTGCCATGAGAAATAAATCTCTCATCAACAGGCACTTCCACCGCACTGCCCGGGAAGGGATTAGTTAGCCCACAGCAGGGCAGAGCTGAGCTGGAAGCATTCTGAATCCACGGCTGTATACACTGAGCCAGACAGCCTCAGGGACTCAGCACAGGGACCCCGCTGCTGCCAAGTCCAAATCCTGTCTGGCTCTGCAATGCCTCAAAGCCCTCAGATCATCATCGGGGCTGCTGGATTTTCACAGCTCAGAACCTCACTGGGCCCTATTCAGAAGGGCCCACCAGTGCCCTACCAGCACACACACTGCTGAGGTCAAAGCAGTGCTGGAAGATTCTACTTCATCTGAGAGAGAAATGAAGCACTCTGAAGATTCTACTGTCAAGCTCACTGTTACGCTCTGACAAGTAGCTGAATAAAGACTTGTTGCTAGCTGGTTTTACTGGTCAGCACTGCACAAAGCTACTAAGAAACAGATTTACTAGGTGTCCAAACAGGTAAAAACACTCAACAGGATTTATATTGCATATATGACAAAAGAGAAGAAAACTTAGCTTGCAAATGATCACTTACGATGATGATCTCTTCCCTGGAGGGTACAAATTGCTGCCAGCTACTTTTGTACCTAAGGAACTACATACAGATCACAGATGGTGCACATGGGAGTGAATACAGCAAATGACACACAACTCTGGAAAGCTCATCTGGAAACTGCAGCTGATCTTGTAGAAAACGCTTTGGAAAAACGAGACTTCTCAAAGAATGAAGGCAAGAAGCCTGCAAAGCATACCTACAACAAAAGGAAACACTGACAGGATCAGAGTGGCTCACAACACGGACCACTGGGAGGAATGGGGAAGTACCTGAAAACTTGTTACAGATGTGGATGGCAGGAAAAATCCTCTGTATTTGCAAGAAAAAATAATGGAACACAAAACAACGATCTTAGTGCTGATCAAAACCTGGCTTACTAAGTTTCAAACTGTAAAGATGAGTTATGAATCAGAAGAGACCAATGGCAGCTCTGAAAATACCTCACACCCTGAGGTTTTTCCACCGCTGTCAAAAAGCAGCTTCGAGAAAGGCCCAACTTCAAGTCAGGCTTCAAACTACTATGTACACAGGAAATACCTGATTTTTTTCAAGAAGTTTCCATCTCCAAACGCTATTAAATACTTCACATTAATTTAAACAATAAATGTTTATTCCCTGGAGGTGGAAAAAGCTAGACAAGCTGCATGGTTATCCCATTTCTGTCAGCTGATGAGCAGTCTTTGCCTGCATACACACACGTGCCCTGAGATGACAACTGATCACTCCAGAGTCAGATCAAACAGGCTCCTGAGCTATTCCAAAGGCTGCACAGAGAGCTATATATTAAGCTTCAGAAGTCAGTTTATAATTAGAATAGTGGGAAATAGACCTCAAACACACCTAGAAGACTTATTTCAGGAAATCCTTGTGGTTCACACTGTTCCTGTTAAACAGGAGAAGGAGCTTGTAAATCTGTCCAGACAACAAAAGCTCATGCACAAAGAAAAAAACCTGTGTATGCTAGAACCAAATGGTGCAAAGCAACAGCCAGGGACTACAAACAGAACTCAGGGCTGCACTGGAAGAAAAATCTCACGGAAGAGCTGAATTAAGACCACAGATCCAAAACTTCCCAATAAAAGCTTCAAAGAACCCCAGAAAAGAAAAAGCAGCCAGAGACAGAGAAACATTAGACATCATCCATTAAGATGTACTACTGTAATGGCTGAAAAGTACTACAGCACAGAGGATTACAGTAACACAGCAATCTCACAGGTGCCAGCCCCACGCTGGCTGGCTCGGAGCCTGCAGGTCTAGCAGCATTAGCTCTCCAGTCACTACAGAGGGATTTCTACATCTGTGCTCCAGAAAGTAAGACAAATTGCAAGCCAAGAGCTATTCGAGTTTTTCTCCCTGACAGAAGAGGAAGGCGTAGCCAAAATCTATCAAAATAAGTGGCTGAAGTATCCGAATGCAAGCTGAGCTCTTTGGTGCCTCGATAGCAGCCTCATCTGAACCTGCAAGCACACACTAGCCAGTGAGTCGGGCTCCTTTCATCACAGCCTGCACTTCAGAGAGCAAAGCCAAGAACTCCTTGCTGCTAATATATTTTTTTCCAAGACAGATTAGCAGTTCATTTTGCAGCACTAGAGAATAAGCACTGCAGTCTGCAAAGAGTCTGGCTCAGCCTGACACCAGGAGCTCCCTCCACTTCTGCTGGATCCGTGCTAAGCTCCTCCCTTTGCTTCTGTTTATCCTTCACAACCACGGGGAAGCTTTGCCATTCAAAAGATCGGCGGATGAACATACATCAAGGATCAAGGGAAAAAGCAGCAGTGGCTGCAGCATACCCTCAAGGCACAGTGAAAGGGTAGCAGCACAAACCAGAAAGCTCCATCCTATGGCAACCATCTGCCCAAGAAAGAATGGGGGGGGTGGGTTGTCTCATAACCTATAGCCAGGATCCTGTTAAGTGGAATTATAACAGGCCTCAGGATTCAGGCCAGGCATCCTTGCAGACCCTAGATTTGCTCACGAAGTGTCTGCTGCCATGCCATCCAGGGAATGCACTCTCCCTTCAAGCTCTGCACTCCCCAGGGTTAGTCTTCCAGAGGCTCAGTCAGAAGTTTCCCTTTTTCTTTGTACTGCAGTGCTGCTTCCTGGCTTGAACGCTATCAGACAACTCTATAAACTTGCCTTTCCCTTTCCCCAACAGGCTGACAAGTGGTTCCACCGAGCTCCTGGCCTTACACTGGAGAGCCAGCTGCCTGCCTTTACCAGTAAGGGGATGCTCAAAGGTTCTTACCTCAACCACTGACTCAGTTCCTATCCCCCATTAAACCTACAACAGATCTCTCCCCTGTCCACATCCTGGGGAAGGGAGTACTAATCTGCATTTTTACAGAGGATGAAGATCGCAAAGACAAGGTATTAGCATCACAAAGCTGGTGATGTTGCTCTGAATAATTACAAAGCAAGCCCTTCTCATCTATCACTGACTGTTTTGTGGCCTTTAAGCCTTGTCTCTCAACAGGAGGAGAGAGAAACAGCACCTGGAAGATCCCAGCCTACTGGTCTCACCCCAGTACCACTGTCACACACCAGACTGCCACTAGATGCATCATGTACACAGATCCAGGTCTGCACTACATCACTACAAGGCTCAGTTCTCCAACTGTGAACTTCCCTCTATTAAAACTTTCATTGCAACATCAAATCCATTTTCACATTCTATGGAAGCGAGGTAACCAAAGATGCATGTAAGTTAACTGTCCAGTGCAGTGAGCTCTGAAGAGTGAGAAAGCTCACACCAACACACCAATCCTGAGAGATCTGAGGAAAAAAACAAAGGAGGAGCAAAGGATAGAGTGACAGGAAAGTGACCAGCAGGGAACAGGCCACAGACATGCAAAATTCTGTACAGAGGGACTACAGCCTTAGTACTCTGAATCTTCTGGCAAACCTAGGAAACTGGCTAAATCACCTCAGTGTCAAACCTAGGAACCCATCCTCCTGAGATGTGAAACAAGCCTCTTGAAAGGTGTGATGTAAAGCTTTGTCCTACATTTCCCCTCTCCCCTTTGATCACACTGCCTCCACTCAGCATCTCAGCATGTATAGGACAGTGGAAATAGGATGCAACATTCAACACGTGGTAAGGAGCAAGCATGCAGCAGACCTGCTAGAGGGGTGGACACCAGTCCAGAGTGAAAGGAGGACTTCTGGTGGGACTTGCTGAGAAGAGCACAAAGAAAGGGAAGTTTTAACATAGTGATGTGTGAGTCAATCCCATCCATAACTTGAGATTGCAAAGGCCAAAAATAATCGTTCTGAAGAGTTCAAAGTTAGAAATGAGCAAAAATACAGAAATGCAACAAAACCCAGAAGCGTTTCATTAACAAGAAACAAAAATAAAAAACATGAAAAGTCATGAATAAAAGCAAAAAACTCACTAAAGCCACTATCTTTGGTAGATGTTTATTTCTGCATAACAGTTCAGTGTTATAAACACCATGCAGCTCACCACTGAGGAAGCCTACAGACTCCTAGTGACCCTGACCAGGAATTGGAGTACACAAAATCCCCAGCTCAGACACTTAAAAGTAAAAATTCAAGTAAGACTCTAAGAGAATATTCCAATTAGATAACAGTATCATCTCTGGCTAAAGGGAAGCATTACCTTTGGTCTCTTGAGTTACCAGTCTCCTTTGAGGAAGATGTTGGCAAGGACAGGTTTCTCTTCTTCTCCTCACTTTTTTCCTCTGAAGCATCTAAAATTGGACAAAAAGAAAAAGCAAACTTGGATGCGAGTGTTCAGAACTGCTCGTTACATGCATACACTAAGCTGTATACACTAAGCCACGTCCTAAGACTTCACAGAGTTGGCCTAAGGCAAGTTTTATTCTACAAACAGAATTTTTAAAAAAAGACAAAGAAAGCTTTTATGGCCTTGCATGCAGACCTTCTACTTGCCTTTAAGTAATAGCTAATTTAAACAAAAGCTTTCCCCACCAAACCAGAAAGCTGGGATCAATCATCTTCCCTCCTCAAGAGATAAGCTTCCTCACAAGACTTGCCTCATCACAAAAGTTCCTTTCAAAGGCCCTGGCTGCCCAGTACAGATTGGATTAAGTATTCTAAAGTGTCACTAAACAGTATTTCAAGCCAGCATCATCTGAAGGGCCAGGAAGGGCTGGTCATTCCGGGAGTACAACTTCTTGTATTTCTCAAGTGCTGCTGAAAGCCAAGAGCACAACCCTGAAGATGACACTCATTACACTGTAGAACCAGTTTGATCCAGAGGTAAACCATCTCAGCCAAGCCAATACACATCAACCCTGATGTGGGAAGGCCAGTCACAGCTTCTGCTCACCAGCATCAACCACCATGAAAGCCCCTCCTGCAGAAAACAATGTGAACTTGTCTGCAAGTTGTTAAACAAGGTCCTTCTCCAAGTCATCACCCCGAGTGCATTCCAGCATTTCTCTTTCCAAGCTGATGCACAAGGCTAACAGCACACGCTGTATGAACGCCACCTAGCACACAAGTTGGAGCCTTCAGAGTAGTTACAGAAACAATATCTGTAATGTTGCTAATTATCATATAATTAGAATAGTCCTGAAGCTTCCCCTGCTCTTTCCAGCTAACTAGCCATTGGTTTGACAACAAGAACTCAAATAACCAGAATGCATTGTAGTAGATGAAATTCCAAAGGTAGTGCAATTTTAAAGGCTGCTTTTCTAGAATGTTCTGTGTAGATGCACCAGTCCTCCCGAGAAACCCAACCTCCCACTGAAGCTGGTGCCTCCACAAGTCAAATCTGACAGGAACATGATTATTTTCTTACCTAGAAGTTTTTTCCAAGACTTGATAAGTGATTTGGCAAGCGCTATCACTTCTTCATCTGTGCTCTGCTTCCTCAGTGCATTCACTGACATACCAATGCGAGTGGACTGTAAGAGAACATGCACATGAATCATTCAGGAACAGATATGTTATTTGTTACCATTCTGAAATCAGAAACAAGCATAGCAAAGTCAAAACAATGATCAAGATACATAATATCCAAGGGTTCCCAGAATGATCTGCTCCTTACAACTCCAAGTAAGGGACGATAGGGCCCAGCTTCCTGGGACTGATCACAAATTGGGCATCCCATCACTCACAAACACCTCCTCTACATACCTGAGTCATTTAAGCTTAGAGTGAAAGAATCCAAAACGTGTATCTTAATCTCTGAATTGTTATTCTGTTCAACATCTCCCTAACATCCTGAATATCACCATTAGAAAGACTCAAACAACCCCTTCCCCCAGCCCCCACACACTGCCCTTTATATCTTCCCTTTTATTTTGAGGATCTATGAAGGGATTTGAGCATATGCCTCATCAGCTGTGCACAATCTTCAGGCAGCACACTGTGGCCTAAAGCTATTTCATTGCCAGCCCAACACCCAGCTTCAGAGGTATTTTCTAGAAGTAATGTTTATTGTGATGCCTGGAGTAAGGCAAATTGAGTAAGTTGTTACATTCATTTAAACAACATTTTGTGCTCATCTGGAGACAGACTTCAGCTCTGCACCCTTACTGTGCAACTCACCTGCAGTAAGTCCAAAGTCATAGGCATGCTCTTCAGTTCCTTCAGTAAATCCATTGCACCATCCTAGAGAAGAAAAGATACCGAGAATGGGTGCCTCAGCTTTTAGTAAAGAAATGCAACAGCTTGGGAATAAATTTAGAAAGTTGAAATCAAAGGCAACAACAAACCTTCCCTAAAACATCACCAAGACTGCTGAGCATTTGGTCATTACCTTCACCTGACAAGTTTAGTTTACCTTTAACACCTGAAAAATGCACTTTGAATCACAACTGCCATCTCAGCATACACCTGGTTGGCATGAGTAATTCTACCCAACTGTTTTGTGAGCCTTGATCATTGACATTAGGTTGTAAAAGCAGTTCAGTAGAGTTGCAAGAACTCCAGTCACCTACTTATAGCTCAAAATCATTGCCCAGAGCCACAGCTACCCGCATCCTTTTTCTACCACTTGAAACTCGGTGTGGTCACCTCCTAGGAGGTGCACCAATATTCCCCTCTGCTCAGGACAAGAGCTGGTACCAGGAGCAAAGCATGAAGTAGCAAAGCTAAAGAGCTGGCTGCTTGAAACTCATTATACAAGGTTTTCTTGCATCAGCTTCACATCCCATAATCCAGAAAATCTGCCTAGCAATCTTATACGTACCTAAAATTGGCAGTCTGAGACAAATGGCAGGGATAGAATCACAAGCCACATCTCCTTTCAGCAGCACTCCACAGACCACAGCCTGGAGCACGCCTGTCTCCATTCATCTGGCTCCTCCTCATCCCTTTCTACCAAACAAGGCCTTCCAGTGTTCACATCCAACACCTCAGTTCCAACACTAACAACTCCAAGCCCATTTGCAGCACGAGACCTATAGGGCCCATCATTGTAGAGACACAGACAGATTGTCCTGCATTCCCTCCTCCCTATGCAAAAGGGCTGTTTCCCATCCACTGCAGAAAGCAATCCAGCTGCCAGTGCCACCCTAGAGAACAGAGGCTGAGAAAGCCAAATTAAAGCAAAAGGAAAGCTTTCAGCATGCACAGAAGCAACTCAAACCAGAGTAAGCCACGCACTGCAGTACCCAGAACAAGCAGCTTCCCACCCAGGCAGGTTTAAGACCTTTCAGTTCCTCCAACAGTAACAGGCTCCATTAAATCCAGCCCTTAACATATAAAAAGACCTGGTGATTCTTGCTTCTGTTACCAGAAGTGGAGCCACACTTGGGGCAATGGCAGCCAATGGGAATCCACACACAAACTAGAGCAACAAACAGGTACTCCAGGCAATCACCCTGCAGGAAGAGTTTGCAAATTAGCCAATACGCAATAAACAAATAAAATGCCAACCAAGAGGAAAGATTGCATACCACTCCGTTAAGAAGCTGCCTCTTTCTCAGTGAAGCTCAGAAGCAAATTCAGCAAAGTTACTTCTTTCCTATTTCAACAGTGGTGTTGCAAACCTGCCATCCACAGGAACAGACATCACAGGCTGCGCTGAGCCCAAGCACACGCTCCTGTTGGTACAATAGCCACACAGGTACCAGCGCTCAGCCTGGCATGCAGAGCCAGCCCAGCACCCAGAAGCTCACGGATCACAGCCACACCCAGCACCCCATAACCCAAACTCATTCCCCAATCCACTTCCCACCTCTCCCATCACCTCCCGCCCCTCCAAACCCGCTCCCTTTGGTCCAAACCCAGGTGTCAAGCCCTCCTTGCACCCAGTTTGCTTCCATGGCACTGCTGAAGCTGTTGGGAGAAGCAGCAGCTGACACATCCCACCAGGCAGCTATAGCCCTCCCCAGGGTGCCACTACACGCCCCGCAAGACCCGCAATGGGCAGACAGCAACACGGCCAAACCCTCCGTGTTTGGAAGGCTTATGCTTCTATGGGACAGAGCTGCAGGAGGGAGATACAGAAGCACTGGGGATCACCCGAGGATGTGCCAATGGATGTGCCCAAGGCTGCGCTGGGGAGGATGCAAAAGGGTCCCCCCCCCCTCCTCCATGAAGAGGACGGGGGAGAAGGGTGGGAAGTGCTGCCCAGCAAGAAGCAAGCAGAGGGCTCCAGGGTGCCGGGCTGGAGCACAGCGTGGGGTAAAGGAGCTCCACAAAGAGGACACAGAGCCCTCCCCTCCAAAACGGGCGGTTGGTGGAACAGGGTGGGCCTAACCACACCACAAGGGGAGATGGGGGGCACAGAGGGGGGAGGGCCCTGGTACAGCCAGGCCTGGGGAGGGGGAAGGGCTGCACCACAGCGACCACGGCCGTTGGAGCCCCCCCCCCTTCAAAACACGGCCCGGAGATGGGCAGCGGGGAGGGCCCCCGCCCCCAGAATGGAAGGAGGGACGCGGGGAGGCCCCTTCCCGACAGGGACCCGCCGCGTTGAAGCCCCCACCCCAAAAAGCGCGGCTCTAGGGGGAAGCTGCCCCCTCCCCAGTGCGGGGCTGCTGGGGGGGGTCGGCCACTCACCGCGCTCTTTTTGGCCACCATCTTGTCCAGCCGCTTGGCGATGCGCACGATCTCCTCCTCCCCGCCCATCGCTCCGCTCCCCGTAGCGGCGAGGCCCGGGGGGTGTGACGGGGGAGGGAGGACCGGCGGCGGTTCCCGGCGCCCACCTCAACCCCCGGTACCGCAGTCCGAGCGGGAGGCGCGCGGGGCACGACGGGATTTGTAGTCCTCCCGGCTCCCGCCCGTCTCCTCCCCGCGCCCGGCCGAGAGGCGGGACTACAGCTCCCAGCATGCTTTGCGAGCGCTGGGGGCGCGCTGGGACTTGTAGTCCGTCCCCTCCGAGGAGCCGCTGGCCCCGCTCTCCCCCACCGCCATTTTAGGGCTGCCCGAACTCAGGGGCTAAGCACATACGCCCGTGGGGCGCTACAAGCTTGGCACTCCCCAGCCAAAGCCCAGTCCCGCCCGGCCCCACCCCCAAGCCGTGCCCTGCAAAGTCCTCGCAGCACCCTGATGTCTCCCAGTATGGAGCCCTGCCCTTTATAACCTCCCCGCCCCCTGCCACAGGTGGGCCCGCTCTGCCCCTCGCAGGGCCTGTCCGGGTGGGCGGAGCCCGATGGATGGCTGCAGCTGTGAGGTGGGCTGCGAGGCTGCAGTCCTCTGGGCGCCTGGCTGGGGAATCATAGAAGCATTACGGCTGGGAAAGGGCTCCAGGATCCCTGAGTCCAGCCCCACGCCATCGTGCCCACTGACCACGTCCCTCAGTGCCACATCTCCGCTGTTCCTGCACACCTCCGGGCATGGTGACCCTGCCACCCTCAGGGCAGCGTTTCTTGTAGCGAGGAGCCCAAAACCGAACGAGCTCCTCCAGCAGTGATCAAACCCCACAGCTGCACATCGCCCTCAGCACCACGCTAACCTACTGCTTGCTTACACCGAGGTGTGGGGCTGGTCAGCACAGCCTGAAGGAATAACAAGGAGTGGAGGGGTGCAGGGAGAAGTGTGGGCCCATCGGATGGATCTGGGCCCTGGAGCCACCCTGTAGGTGGCACTCGTACACTGCGCAGGGCCGGCGCGTCCCCGGGGTGCTGTGCAAAGTTCGCTCCTGGGACTCGCTGTGGAGCATCGGTCTGTTCTGGTTCCTGGCAGGAGGAGAGCTGCGATGCCTCCTGCGCAGCCGCTTCGTCAGAACGCAACGTGTCAGTGGTTCAGAGAGGGAAAAGGAGAAGAAACATGAGCAGGCTGCAGCTCCAGTGCTGGATGCTGTCTCCTTGCTGCTGGTAGGGCCCTGATTATGCTGGTAAATAGCTGCTGCATCCCGCCTTGGCAGGCTGCACGTCAGCTGAACACAGGGATTTGTTACACGAGGCCATGGGCTGCAGAATTCCATGTTGGGAAACAGGGCTCCCTGAGCACAGCTGCAATCCTGCTCTCTCCTACAGCAAGTCACTGAGGCCAGGGTTTAGATCAGCACACAAAAGTGGGGGGAATGGAACAGATTGGTGCTAAATCTCTGGGGACAGCTGCCTGCCACAATGACACTTTTGGTACTTGAAGATGTTGCTTAACGGCAGCTCACGCTGTGCTGCACAAATCTGGGATCCCCTTGAGCAAGAGCTGCACCCCAGATGTGCAAGAGACATTTTGCGTTGCCCACAAACCAGCAGAGGTGGCCCCAGCCCAAACCTGAGCTCCAGCCCCTCTCCCGGGCTTGACGTTTAGCACTACCTTGGTATTTCTTGGCTTGGGCCCCATGTTTGTAAATGCAAATCCCCTCCAACCCACAGTCTGGAGCCTTCGCAGCATCTGAAAAGCCTCTGTCGCTTGGTAGGGTCTGGCCATAGGGCAGGGGGTTCCATTTTGGCCCATCTCTACTAGAGAAGAGGAAGCCAGGAGATCTTCTGGAGCTCCCTGACAGCGGGCGGCCGCCTGTCCCGTGTGTGGGGTCGGGTCATGCCGGTCCTTGGCGTCAGCAGAGCGCTTGAGAGGCACCGCTGCCGCTGTCAATGTGGTTTGTATCACTGCAATGTGAACATGGTTCCTGACCACAAGTATGGCTGGAGACATGTCTCAGATTCCAGAGTGCTCGCTCACACCGAGGACCATCGCCCCGTAGGAGCGAGAAGCCTGTCACCCCGCTGCCTGCAAATACCAGCCTCCCGCTGCGGTGGCCATCCTCTCCCAGCCTGATGGCATCCTGGAGGGACAGGGCTGCACAAAATGCCAGCTGGATGGGAGAGAACACAAGTGTGACAGGCACAAGTCTGCAGCTGAGCCATGGCCCTTCCATCCTCCTCACTCTCCCCAAGGGTTAACAGGACAGGCGTTCACGGAGCGGGGAGGGTTTCTGGCTGACCTTGGCTGGGAAGCAGCGTGGCGTCGCTCAGCCCGGCCCCCCAAGTGCGAGCCGGTGGTCGGAGCACTCCCCGAGCCTGGGTGGAGGTAGATCCAGAGGAAACTCCACCTCCGCGGGAGCCAACCTGCTATTGCAGGAATTCCCAGCGAAATTCCCGCTTGGGCTGATCTGTCAGCGGATCCGTGAACTTTCCTTTACCTCTTGTGAAAGCAGCTACTTGAATGTGCTAAAAACAGAGCACGAGCGAATCTATGGCTGGAGCTGGACCCAGGGGAAAGGCTGGGAGGGGGCTTTGTGACCCCAGCGTGCCTGAGAGGCACCTCCATGTGTGCTGCCTCGCTCACAGACTCCAGGGAGAAGAGTTTGTTGCAAAATGCAAACCCACAATATCTCACCTGGTTTTGCTGCTGGGCTCCAGTGTTTCCCAAATGATTCTCATAAGATTTTGGATTTTGTGTATGAGCTGGCTGAAGGCAGATGAGTTTTCCTGGCTGCCAGTAGATTCAAGTCACCATAATTCACGCTAAAAATCGTTATTTCCCTTGCTCCCAGCCACTGTGCCCCCATCTAGTCACAACCCACAGTCTGGTTTTGTTTTGGAGAAGGGGAATACAAGAACCTTGTCCACCTACCCACCGTGAGACACCCATGGAACCTTGTCCCCAAACATCTCTTCCTTCGGGTGTGCCCAGGTCTGTGGGGTCCCATCCTTGATGTCACGGGGAGGTTGGGGACCCCTGGATGAGATGTTGAGCCTCTTGCATGACATCCACCTCGGGATGCGCAGCAAGGAGATATAAGACTCCATGCCTTCACGCAGCTGGGAGATGGGAATGGCTGTTCTAGGCTCTGCTTTTGGGAAGGGGTTTTGCTACATCTCCTGTCTCTGCTACCCTCGTGAGCCCGCCTTTGGCAGCAGCTCGATGCTCCCGGCCTTGCTGGCTGTTTGCTTTTGGCTCCGGGCTGACTCCACCTGGCTGCATGCATCGGTGCTAGTGCCCCCACTGCCTTCTGCACTGCTAGCCAAACCATTCCCAGCACAGAGTTGCTCTGTGATTCCTCCCTGAGCCCAGGGCAGCTCCTGTTTGGGAGAAGAAAAGGAAAAAGATGGGGGTGCTGATCTCTGAGAGACATGAGCTTGTAGGTTGCTACAAGCTGCAAGCTTGCTTGGGTTGCCAAGCAAGGATCTCTCTCCTTTCTGCAAATGCCCGGTGTCCTTAGGTTCCTAGGCTTGGCACTAGGAACATGTGAGCCTGGATGCCAAAACTCTCCATACAAACACTTAAGAAATTCAGAGAATTTGGCCCACATGGTGATTTGCATTGCTGTCTTGCAGAACATCCTCTGAGGAGTCAAGGGACCTCTCCACACCTCGTCTGCTGGCACAGTCCCTCCTAACACAGCAGAAACCTGTGTGGCTGGCTCCCAGTGGACACTCCCAGTGCCATCCTGCTCCTCCAGCAGAGCAGCCCCCCAGTGGCTCTGTGTCCCCTGCTCCCTACAGCCTACCCGTGCCTGCTGGCACTGCCACCAGTGCCTCCTGTGCCAGCTGTGTGCAAGGCAGGATTTGCCTGTGTGATTTGGTCACCCATCCTCTGCCTCCTGCAAAACAGAGCGTGGAAGGGAAGTTGTGACAGAGGTGGTAGTTTCCTTGAGCCCAAGGAGGAGCCTGGACCTCCAGCTTTGCAGACGCAGTTTCAAGTCACTTTGGATGTTCCCTAAATCTCCTTCTTCTGATTTTAATGATCTGGCTGCTGTTCAAAATATTAATGGGCGGGGGGAGAATAAGTGCTAAGTAGCAGCCTGTCATGCTACGTGTTCTTGAGGGACAAGTGGCTGTCACTGCGCTGTGCCAATCAGTCACCAGTGAGTACTGTGGTCTGGACCAGGTATGTGTGCGTGAGAGCTCAGGTCTCCCTGCTCTCCCCCTTCTGTCTCCTTTCATTCGCCTCCATGAAACATAGGAAGTCGAAGCCATTCATTTGGCTATTTGCGGCTCGCTCCCCACGCCCCGGTTGCCTCCCCTGCCCCCTGCAGCCTCTCTGCTCTCTGCTTGCCCAGCATCCTTGACCCCGAGGAGTCTGGTGTGTATGCACTTCCCTTCTGGCCCATGGAAAGCGCCACTCTGAACTGGTGCCTCGATAAGTCTGCTGTGGGAAGGCAGGGGCTCCTGGGCTCTCACACTGGGCTTTCCCGTGTAGCACTTCCTATGCTGTCCCCGCTTGCCAATGCAGCGAGCAGGGTGGTAGGAGCTCTCTGGATGGCGGTGCCCCTCTGTCCTCCTCGGTCTCTCTTTGACAAAAGCCATCGTGCATGAAGGGAGGTATTCTCCCAAAGAAAATGGTTGAACTCCTCAGCACCGAGCTGATGGGTTAAGGTTGGCATCCCTCAGCTCGCTAGTAGTAAAGGTTTGCAAAAAGTTTTGACCCTTCTTTGCAGTGGTTTTGCAGACAGGGCTCTGCTGTTTTGTCCCACAGAGTTTGAGATGGATGAGACCTTTGTGCTGTCTGGAGTAAGCACAGGGCTGGGGCTGAGACCACTGAGGGGCTGGGGGCAAGGATGGGCTGGCAGAGAGGGAGGGGGGTAGCTTGGTAGAGGAGAGGCTCAGCATCAAGGTCTGGGGCAGCAGAGCAATATATCAGGCATATCTCAGAAATATCCTCTCCTGAGCTGCCCTGCCAAAGCATAACATCCTCAGCACTTCAACCATGGGCTGGGGACTGCAGTGGTTCCTCCATCCCCAGCACCATGAGGACAGAAGTACAGTGTCTGTGCACGGCTGCACAAAAACCTCCCACCAGTGAGCACCATGGCCATGAGGCAGAAGTGCAATCTTGGCCTCCTCCACCCATGGTTAGAGCAAAAGCTGCTCTGGCACATCTGCAGCTTGTTGTGCACAGGAGGTCCCCCTATAGTGATCTGAAAGCAATAAGGGTGGGGATGGAACTAGATTCCTGGGGCTGCTGGCTGAACTGGGGGCAATGGGAACGTGGCATGCCAGGGTGCAGCAGAGCCCTGGGGTGAAAGCAGCATCCTCCTTGTCTTGACGCCACCCTGACTCGCTCCTGCCTCTTGCCAGCTGCACTGTGATGCTGAGCAGAGCTGGGTCGTCAGGGTCTCACCACGTCCCTCTCTCTCCTTGCAGTGATGGCACCACCGATAATGCCCATCCCCTGCTTATCTCCCCATCAGTGGGGCCGGCAGCACGTCTGTCCCACCACAGAGCAGCGAGCCCTGATCTCATCTGCACGCCGTACACTTGCAGCTTGAACAATAACCTCCTTCCCTGCCCGACACAATTCCCAGAAATGCACAGCCTCCTGCTAAAGCCTCCCCGGGGGAAAGCATGCCAGCCAGCCTGTCGGCACCAGCGCAAGCATCGCTGCCAGCCACTGGCAAACGCAGCCCGAGAGGGGCACCTCACACTGCCCGCAGCGATAACATGGGTGTGCTGTGTGGGGTGGAGGCGAGCTGCAGCCTTCGGGGCCATCCTTCAGCTGCTGTGCTCAGGAAGTCCCTCTCCCAGTGGGCACAGTGCCCAGCCCCGCCACCCTTCCAAGAGTGCACGCTCACTGCCCTTGCCCTGCCCTAAGCATGGGTGCATGAGGGATGCTGGCAGGGTTGGAGGAGCAAAAATCAGCCTGAGAATGAGGGCAGAGATGAGGCTTACATCCTGAGGACCCCATCCCATAGAGGGTCTTCAGCCTCCAGCTGCATCTCACAGCATAGCTCATTCTTTTCCTCTGTGCATTTAAGTCATCATTGCTCCTTGATGCAACAACCTGGCTGCTACCGGTGGGTGTTCGCCCTGTCCTAGCTGAACTGGGAGGACAAGAAGGCCAGGCCAGCATCTTGCATGCCCATACTTTCTCCCGAGGATTTTCTAGGGGTCTCACCAACCTTTTGCCGGGCATGCTGGCCTTTCTTCCCTGTGCATGTGCCTAGCTGGTGTCAGATGTGCCCACTGCCTCTCTGCAGCAGTCCCAGAAGCACAGCAATGCCAACTGCAGCCCTGGCACACACTGTGTGTCCCTCCCCACCTCCTCCAGCAGACCCTGTGCAGAAGGCAGAACACCAGCCCCATCCCGCAGCCCCACACCAATGGGGACCAGCACTCAGCAGCGCGCTGCTGGCACGGTCCCTGCCGCGGGCGCATTGTTTGCTGGAGCACACGGGGAAGGCCAGCAGGACAGACTCGCTGGCTGCATCCAGCTTCCTGCTCCCGGCGCGGCTGCCGCCTGACATCATTGCTCCTGGTGGGAACGGCGGCCCCGGCCCCGCTAGGGTCCTGATGGCAGCGATAAGCTCCTGACCTCCCGCCCTGCTTCCAGCCCCCTCAGACTGCTGTCCCCCCACCACCATGGCACGAGGTGTGATCTTCTGCATCAGCAAAGGCACGGCTGATATGATGCTCCTGTCACCTCCCCATCCACCTCCAAGCATGCACTGTGCCATAGGACACATGGAAAATGGGGACCAAGCTGACACCCCAGTCTGCAACTGGGAACAAGTCCTGGTGGAGACCGTCACCCATTTGGTATCACATATAACAGCCAGAGAGGGACAACCAAAGGGCTACCTGCCCTCATGCTGAGTTTCTTCATGGTAAAGCCCCTCTTCGCTTCATCCCCAAACAAGTGGGGCACCTGCAGAGAGCACTCCCAGCCAGACCCTACCAAAAGCAGCTCCCAAAGCATCTTTAGGGGCTGCAACACCCTAAAGACAGATGGGATGGACTCATTGCCACCGGCCCCCAAATGTTACCCCAGCATCAGCAGGAGCTTGGGAATGGCTCCTGTCCCCATGGCAGGGGGGGACCCCCATCCTTGGCACCATCTCCAGGTTTCCCCATGGCACAGTCCCCAGCACAAGAGCAACAGGGCTGGAGCTTCTCACTGAGCTAGATCCCCAACCAAACTGCTTATATTTTTTATATTACAGCTTTTGGATGGTGGTGCATAGGCAACAGCATCCCTTGCCTTGTGCTGGCACAGGATGTGGGCTGGAGAAGGGGGGACATAGAACTCAGCTCTCAGCCTCTGTCTGGCTCTGTGCCCCCCCCCCTTGCCCCCTCTGCACCCCCAGCCCAATGCTTTCCCCTGGGCAGTGTGTCCCTGTCCCCAGCCAGCAGAGTACATCCCACAGAGCTGCCTCCTGCCCTCGTCCAAAGGTGCTGCTGTGCTCAGCACTTTACTGCAGCTGCTGCCAGCACTGCTCAGAGGGCTTTTCCTCACAGCCTGACCCCCCCGGCTCCGTCCTTCTGGCTCCAGCCCACTCGGGATGGAAGATTTCTCCTCCCTGAATAAAAATATAACTGCATAATCTGCTCAGCCCTGCTGTTGATCCTAACGGCATCCTCCCGTCCCGAGCTTTCATACAGTGCCTTTTATACCGGTAATAGCACAGGGCTCCTTCTCCCATCATTGTTGACTCGACAATGAAAACTGTTTGTATTATTGTGTCCCCGAAGCTTTGCCAATAGCACATGTGTCCTGAGCTGATAGCAACAGGGCTTTGGCAAGGCTCAGGCTCCATCAGATAAGAGCCTTTAACCTTATTTCTCTGGCTCAAGCACTCCACAGAGGTGGCCCCAGTGTGTCCACATGCTGAGCCGTCCCCTGTACTTCAGATGGGGACAAGGTGATGGGGCTGGAGGTGCTCAGGGTGGGCAGCCTGGGAATGGGCAGCAGAGGAGCCCTGGAGGGGAGATGCAGAGATAGAGTGACCTTTATGAGTCCTGTCTTTTCAAGCTGCCAATGCAGTGTATTTGTGCTCTAATTTCCCCAGTGTCTCCAGTAAGGCACTGAAAAGGAAAAGTTCCTCTGCCCTGAGGCTGCAGGGGCAGAAAGCTCTCAGACCCTTCTCTTTATTAGTATTATTGTCATTATTGTTAGTATTATTGTCTCTCCAGACAGAAGCAGTGTGTCAGAACTGAGCTGGTGTATCCTGCCTTTCCCAGGGGGATCGTGCCACCTCGAGCAGAGAACACCTGGGGAAACTGAGGCACGGGGCTGCAGCCATGTCTGCACCACCTGAGCCAGCACATGGAAAACCCAAGTGGAATACGCTTGGTCCAGGGGCTGCAGACACAGGGAGCAGAGCTGCAGCCAGCTCCATCTGTGCCGGGCGGTGAGGTAATGCCTGCACTGAGCTCAGCCACACTGGGAGCTGCAGCAGCTCTGGAGAGCAGCAAAGCTTTCCCAGATGCGGGCGTCCCATGCTGCTCCCGCAGCTGTGCTGGTGGGGAGATGTGTCCCACAGCCTGCACCCCGCTGCCTGCCGGGCTGTAGGAGCAGAGAGGCAGCAACCAGCCCTTGCTGAGCAGCTCCTGAGGGCTGGGGTGCAGAGAGGTCGAGGTGTGATCACTGCTTCCTTGCTTAATGCCTCTCCTTTCCCACACTGAATGTGGCGCTGCACCCACAATGCAGCACGGACCCGTTTGTCCATGATGCTCTCAGATGATGCTTTCAGTTCAATGATGCTCGAAGGGAGATGAGCAAACACCCAGGGAGCAGACCTGGAGCCCACAGAGCAGAGCCCTAAAAGATTTCTCTAAAGAAGGGCTGCACTTCTCCTGGCCAAACCCAACCCAATGCCCAATGACAACGTTCTGTTTGTTTCCTTTCCTCTGGCACTCAAGCGCATGTCTGGAGCAGCGACCCTGGACAGACAGCATCCAGGTTGTTGGATGCAGCTCCCACAGAGCTATATAGCACGTGGTATTTTCTGCCACCACGAGTGCCCAGGTGGTGCCAAGCCAACTGCCAGCCAGCTGCCTGCTCCTGGGAGGACGCAGTGCCATGGGCAGAGCGCGTTCTCTCGCTATAATCGAGAAAATAAATGGTGCCGATCGAAGCAGCTGAACGGCAGCCAAATGTGCTTCTCAGCAGCTTTTCTGCACTCTATATTCATGTATTTGGCATGAGCAGCTCTGCATTGAGGTAATTCATTAATGCTGAACCAAAAATGTGTTTATGGGGGGCTTGGAATAGTTGGTGGAAGTGTAAGACTTTCCTTCCTAACAGCCGGGGCTCTCTCTGTGATGAGAACCAAGCACTGCAGCATCCACCACAACCAGCTGCAGGGAAGCAGAAGCAGCTCGAGTGCTCTGCCCCTGTAGAGGTGCCCCAATGGGCCTGTGCCCCACAACATCACCTCCCACCCCGTGCACCCCCTGGGATCCTTGTGCATGGGCACATCCCTGGGGCTGGCCCAGCTGCCCGATCCTGCTGATCTGCTGCTGTCCCCAGGGTGCCACCTGCCACCGAACCATGCGAGCTCACTCAGGGTCCTGTCCAGCATCCCCCCACCACAAAGCCTGGAGCTGCATTAGGATGGTGGCGATGGAGACAGACTGCTCCAGGACAAAGAGCGAGGGAGCAGGAGGAAAGCCCCAGCCTGGCTGAGTCTATTCCATTCTCAAACCTTCATTCCATCATTGGTGGAAAATTGTCCATCTGAGGGCTTGGGTGATGGCAGGGACCACCATGGCTTGGGGGGCATCTCCACTACATCATCCGCACTCTTCACCTGTTCAGACTGAGAAAGAGAAGTGAAGAAAAATAGAAAATGAGCAGAAAACAGCAGGGCAAAATGGCAGCTGGGCTCTCCCCATGGGAGACCCCCCTGGGAGGGGTCATTTCCCCATTGACCTCCCACTGCTTGGGGTAGGAAGGAGCCTGGCCTTTCACCTTGGGGTCTTCTGTCAGGCTTCTTGGCACCAGCTGTCGGCATGGGGACACATCACGCAGCGGCCGCGTTGGTGTCAGGATGTACAGTGGTGCTGCAGGCCTGGGGGCTCAGCTGGGTCCTTTGTGATCCTCATGAGCATTTGTCTGCAAGGAAGCCAGGCCCTCAAGAAAGGGAGTCTCCGCCGAAACCTGAAACGTTTCCCAGCAGATGACTTCAGCGTCCCACCAGGGCTCTCACGCAGCCCGGCCTTTGCTCTGCAGGAAGTGCCTTTCTTTGGAAAGCCTTTGTTCCAGCCCGGCTGTGGCCCTGGGGGAGCACACGGCTCTGCCAGAGCAGGGCAGATCATGGGGTGCTGGGGGTGACACAAAGCAGCCCTATGTGTTGTCCCCATGCCCCTCAGCCACTCTCAGTGATGGGCACCTTCTTCTCAGGGCAGGGGGCTGGAGATCGATGGTCTTCAGGGTCCCTTCCAACCCAACCCAACCCAACCCAACCCAACCCAAGCCAATCCAACCCTAACCACCTCATCCTACCATTCTCTCTGATCTCTGATTCTATGATTCCATGATTCCATGACGCTATGATTTATGGTTCCCTGCCCAGCAGTGTCCCAGCGCCACGTGCTGTGTGCCTTAGCTCCCCTGGCACCAAGGGATGGCCCAATGGTAACCATCAGCCACAACAGATAACAAATATCTCACTGTGCAGTGACCCTATTCATGCAGCTAAACTCATAGGGGCACCCCAGTAGACTACCCCACACTGGTAATTGCATAGTAATTACTTCATTAGCAGCAGGAGTTGCAGTCTGTCCATGGTACCCAAACCCTGGGACAGCCCCACTCCCACCCTGGGAATCTCTCCCCGTGTGTTCCACAAAAGGAGAATTTGCTGCTCCTGGTTCTGCACTTTGCTACGGCTGCACCCAAGGCTCTGCCTGCACCCACCTGCCACCTCCGTAGCCGCAGTGAAAATCTGGGGGGCAAATCCTTTGCATTTGCTTGCATAGTATGGGCATGCCACTGCTCCTGCAGCCCACCCGGCAGCAGAAATAATGCTGGGCTCATTCAGCACCACTCATCCTTGTCCGCTCGTAATACCCCAGTGTACCGCTGAGACCCCCACGGATGGCCCAGGTGGTGCCATGTCTATTTTTAGGTGGCTGGGAGCCCGGTGCGGAGGAACAGGCAGCAGCGGGAGGTGGGGGTGGGGAGGGAAAATG
>NC_034427.1:9206006-9221816 GCF_002078875.1 Numida meleagris
CGCGCTTCCTCTGCGAGGTGTGGTGCTGGGGCTGTGCGGCGCGGGACGTGGCGGAGGGAAATGGGGGGCCGGGGTGGGGGCTGCGAGCTGCCATCCTAAAAAATGGGAAAAATGGGAAAGGAAATTAAAAAAAAAAAAAAAAGGAATTCTGAGCTTTTGCACCAGGGTGAGGTCCAGCTCGTCTGACGCCGGGGCGGGTGAGGAGCCCCCCGGAGAAAGGGGAGGAAGTGTCGGGGGGCTGTGTGCCCCCACAATGCGATGCCGAGCCAGGATGGGTGCTTTGTCCCCTGTGTGGGTTGTGCTGGGTCTCATCCCAGGATGGAGCACTGATGTTTGCCCGTAGGGACGAAGCACACGGCTCTGCCCCATTGGCACTGCATGGTTTTCCTGCACCAGGGTCCCAAAATGCAGCACCACATGAACCCTGCTGCGTGCTGCCCCGTTCCAAACCCTTTATGGGCAATGCTCAGGAAAAGCCTTTGGTCCAGCCCCAGGGTGCTGCTGTGCCGCGGGGTGGGAGCTACTGGAGACAGCACTGTGTGCTCAGCCAAAGCCCGGAGAAGGACCCAGAGGTGACAGCGGGGAATGCCCTGGGACACCCCTGTGTGCATCCTGCCATTCACCCCACAAGCAGCCATGGGCAGGAGCAAAGAGCAAAGAGCGAACCCTGGGGCTCGGCAGCAGCGGGCTGCTCCTGGGGTGCAGTGATGCTGCATGGCCCTGATGGGATGGGGAACAGCACAGAGGGGCTCTGGTGCTGATGAGCTCTTGCAAAATATTAAGAAGAGGCTGCAGGAACGTGAAGGAAATCTGTCCTGAAACCTCCGTCACTCTGCTAGCGATGGAAGAATAAATGAGACGAGATTTTATATTATTTTTTTTTTTTTATGGCCTTTGCTTTGTTTAGGGTTAACTGCAGATCGGCTTTTTTCAAATCACTTCCAGACACACACAAACCATGGCATGCAACACCCCACGGCTGCAGGGAGGCTGGGAGGGAGCCGGGCTGTTGCACAACGCGGTGCCCCAACTCTTCCTGCGCCCGGGTTTCGGATTTCAGCTCTGGGCATGTCCGCAGCCGGAGGGGTTTGGGGGCCATTCCCCAGGGCTGGGCCGTGCGTGAACCCCATAGCCTGGGGGTGCCAGGGGGACACATGTCCCTGCCTGCCAGCTGCCCTGTGCCAAGGGCAGGAAGAGCTGTCAGACCACCTCGCCCAGCGCTTGGCACATCGCCTGGTTGTGCATTTGCCGCTGCGGCAGATCTCTGTCCGGTGGCAGGCAGGCTTTGAGCCATGAACTGGCATGGGGATGGGATGATGCCACCAAACGACAGCGCGCCATGGGTGCGGGCAGGTCTGGGTTGCCATCGTCCTGCCACTGAACCCAGTGTTCCTCAAAAGTGCCTGGGCGGGCAGGATGGGGATGTGTTGCTTTCGATGGGAACGGGAAGACAAGGAGAGATTTCTCAACTGGCACAAATAAAACCCACCAGAATAGTGCTGGGGGGAGAGGGCTCGGACCTGCCTTCACCCCACGGCTGCTCCTGACCCCGGGATGGAGACCACGGCCAAAACACACACATGGAATGACTTGTAAGGAAAAGAACCGCGGAGTGCCGAGCATCCCTTGCGCCCTGCAAACACACAGCGAATCCAAACGCTTCCCTCTGCACGGGCAGATCCCAAGCAGCCAGAAACGTGGGCTCGAGGGAAAAAAGAATAAAAGGAAGCAAGAAAAATAAGAAGGGAAAGAAAGGAGAGAAGAAACGAATCGCCCTCCTCGTTGGGAGGAAGGGAATGGGGCCGCGCAGCCACGGCGCTCCCACCCGGCCCTCCCGGGCGGCTCTTCCTGAGGACGCCCCGTCCCTCCTCCTCCTCCTCCTCCCCTCCGCCCGCTGATTGGTCCACCCCGGCTATATTTTGCCCCTTCCAGCCCAACATCATCCCAAAAAGTTTTTTTTTTGGGGGGGGGAAAAACGGGGAAAGAAAAAAAAAAAAACAGAAAGCAAAGGAAAGAAACCAAAACAACCCAAGGCGACCCCAAATCCCCCCGAAACCACCCGAACGCGGGCGAAGAAGCGAGCGGAGGTGCTCGGCGGCTGCAGGAGGCGGCGGGACGCGCGGGACTCGGTTCTCTCTCCGGCACCCGCTCGGGTCGGACACAAAGTGCTGTCCAGCTGGAATGAATATATCTGAGTCAAACTACTGCCGAGAGGAGATATCGCAACCCCGGGGCGACTGTTCATGGGTCACCGGCGCCGTGCCGGCCGCTGAGCCCGGGCTCGCCTTCCCTCGGCCCCCGGGAGCCGCCTCCCCCTCCAGCCGCACGCCCAGCCCCGAGCCCGGCTTCGCCTTCGGCCCCGCGGCCCCCGGGGCGGCCCCCGGCGCGGCCCCCAGCCGCACGCCCAGCCCCGAGCCGGGCTATGGATACAGCCCCCCGGCGGGCCGCGCCGAGGGGAAGGCCGGGGAGGATTCCCGCATCCGCCGCCCCATGAACGCCTTCATGGTTTGGGCGAAGGATGAGCGCAAGCGGCTGGCGCAGCAGAACCCCGACCTGCACAACGCCGTGCTCAGCAAGATGCTGGGTGAGTGGGGTGCGGTGCGGGGGTACGGGGCTGGGGGCTGGGAGGAGGAGGGGGGATGGGGAATGTAAGGGTGAGGGGATGGGGATGCGGGGATATGGGGCTGGGAATGGAAGGACTTGGGGCTGCGGGTGAGGGGTGTATGGGTACGGGTCTGGGGGATGTAAGGTTACAGGGCTGCTGTTGCAAAGGCATGGGGATGAAGTATGCAAGGGTATGGGGATGGGATGTGTAGGGGTACAGGGATTGGGATGTAGGGATATGGGGCTGGGGGTGTGAGCTACAGAGGTACAGGAAAGCAGTATGCACAGATAAGGGGTTGGGGATGTGAATTACTGGGGTGCAAAGCTAAGGATTTGGGCTGCAGACATATGGGGAACCAGGTTATAGGATACAGAGCAGTGGGATGCACAGATACAGGGCTGGGGATGCGGGTTTTCGGAGTACAGGCGTGAGAATGTGGGCTGGAAGAGTATAGGGCTGCGGGATGCAGGAATGTAGGGCTGGGAATAAGGGCAATGTGGGGGGGGTCAGGATGCGGGATTACAAGGATAAGAGTGCGTGCTATAGTGGCACAGGGAAGTGGAATGCACAAATATGTGGCTGGGAATGTGGGTTGTGGGGGTACAGGGCTGAGGATGTGGTCTGCAAGGGTATAGGGCATTGAGATATGGGGTACGCAGGTGTGGGGCTTGGGATGCAGGGGTACAGGGCTGGGGAAGTGGGCTACAGGAATTTAGGGCTGGGGATGTGGACTATGAGAGTACAGGGCTGCAGATACAAGGACACAGAGCTGGCAATGTGGACAGCAGGATTATAGGGCAGCGGTGTGCAGGAATATGGGGCTGAGCATGCAGGCTGCAGGGGTACGGGGTGCTGGGATGTAGGTTGTAAGTGTGCGAGGTTGTGGAACGCAGGCTGCAAGGATAGGAGGGCATGGGCTGCGAGGACGTGAGGCTGTGAAGGACAGGCTGGAAGGGTACAGGGCTGCGGGATGCAGACTGGGAGGATACGGGGCTGGGGGAGATGGTCACGGGGACAAGGTGCTGCAGGATAGGGCTGTGGGGTTAGAGGTCTGTGGGGAAACTGTAGGGACGTGGGACTAAAGCATGCTGGCTGTAGGGCTGGGGGGTTAACAGCCCTGGGGCGCAGCACTGTCGGGCTGTGGGATAGAGTGTTACAGAATGTGGGGCTGTGGGATGTGGGGTTGGAGAGCTGCATGCACACAAGAGGCAGGGAAACAGGGCTGTGGGGTGCAGGAGTACAGGGCTGAGGGCTGTGGGAGTACACAGCTGTGGAGATGCAGGATAACGGGAACACAGGGTTGCAGGATGCGGGACACACGGCTGTAGGATGCGGGATGTGGGAACACGGGAAGCAGGATATGGGACGACAGAGCTGCAGGATGCGGGACTACGGGAAGCAGGATATGGCCGGACGGGGCCGCAGGATGCAGAGACACAGCGCTGCGGGATGCGGGGACAGGGAGCTCAGGATATGGGGCTGTGGGTGCGGCTGGGGGACGGGCGGTTCGGGCTGTGGGTGCGGGATGAAGGGGACTGGGCACCCTGGGGCCAGTCCCCCCTTTTCCCAGGGCTTTGCACCCCTGTTCCCTCCAGCACCATGCCTGCAGCTGGGACATGGGGATGGCCCCATTTGCGACCCCGCTTGCTGTCCAGCACCAGGGCCCAGGCTGGGCACTGAGCCCACCCAATTCACCCCTCCGTGGGTGTCCCGGGGCCGGGCTGGTGTCACTGAGCTTCCTGTTCCCTTGCAGGCCAATCATGGAAAGCGCTGAGTGCCAGCGACAAGCGTCCCTTCGTGGAAGAGGCCGAGCGGCTGCGAATCCAGCACCTCCAGGATCACCCCAACTACAAGTACCGCCCGAGGAGGAAGAAGCAAGCCAAGAAAATCAAGAGGATGGAACCCAATATCCTCCTGCATAACCTTTCCCAGCCTTGCAGTGACAACTTCAGCATGAGTCACCACGGCGGCAGCCAGCCGGGCCACCCCCAGCCTCCCCCACTCAACCACTTCAGAGAACTCCACTCCATGGGGTCGGATATTGAAAACTATGGCTTGCCAACTCCCGAGATGTCTCCCTTGGATGTCTTGGAACAGACCGAGCCGGCGTTTTTCCCCCCGCACATGCAGGAGGACTGCGGCATGATGCCCTTCCGCGGGTACCACCACCACCACCCCCAGATGGAGTTTCCCCAGGAGAAGTGCCTGGGCCGGGACGTGGCCGTGCCCTACGCGCAGCCCCCAGCACACTTGGCCGACGCCATGAGGACTCCCCACCCCTCCGGCCTCTACTACAACCAGATGTGCTCGGGGACTCAGAGCGGGCTTTCCGCCCACCTGGGCCAGCTCTCGCCCCCGCCCGAAGCCCACCACATGGAGAGCGTGGATCACTTGAACCAAACCGACCTTTGGACGGACGTTGACCGCAATGAGTTTGACCAATATTTGAACATGAGCAGGACTCGTCCCGAAGCCTCGGGACTGCCTTATCATGTCTCCCTGTCCAAAGTGACTCCTAGGAGCATCTCCTGCGAGGAGAGCAGCTTGATATCCGCCCTGTCCGACGCCAGCAGCGCTGTCTACTACAGCCCATGCATCACCGGCTAGGCTCGCGCGTGCACCCAACGCAACAAGCCAACGAGCAACCATCCTCTAATCGCGAGCTCCGTACTATGTAGAGTATCTCATTAAATGCATCGCTTTCTTTCTTAAAAAAAAAAACAACCAAAAAACAAAAAAACAAAAAAAAAGAAAAAAACACAACCCAACCATGCTGAACTCACCGATATACCGTATAACTATATAACACATAGATGCCTTCCCAAAGCCAAAGGTTAACCACACGCTAGCCCGCCCACCCGCTGCAGCTCCCATCGCTCCATCCTCTCGGGGGCATTTTTTAGGCAACTGCAGTGAATCCTGCCTGAGCCAACCCAGCACCAACACCATCACCCACTGCCCAGCACCCAGCCCTAGGAACTCACGCACTGGGGGGCCCTCGGGAACCCTTTTCGGGGGCTGTTGAAGACTCGTGCTGCCCGGTCATGGTGGTCTTTAGGACAGTTTTTACTGTATTCTCAGCAATATATTTTAATTGGGCAACAAAACTATATTTTTACTAAGCATTTTTATATATATAAAATGATATTTAATGTCTTTCGTTGGTTTTTTGTTGTTGTTGTTTTGGTGTTTTGTTTTGTTTTTTTTTTTTTACTATTAGACTTTTTAAAAAAAAGAAATCAAGGGATATCCATGAGATCTAAAGCATTTATGTAGCAAAGCTGGATTTAAAAAAAAAAAAAAAGGAAAAAAAAAAGGGGGAAAAGGAGATATTTTGTGAAAAAGGGAGTTACCATGTAAATACTGTGGAACAATCGACTGGAATTTTGTACAAAGGAAAAATACGACTGCTAACACTTTTATTGTCTAGAACTGTACGGCGAGCAAACTGTTTGATACTGGTTAATTATTAAAACATCTTCATCTAATTGCTCCCATCTTGTGCGCTTGTTGTGTGAACACATATTTTCCACAAATCCATGTCGGCCCAACCAGTTCCAGATTGCTGCCGGCGCTGATGATGAACCTGGCGCATGGGGCCGGGGCTGCCCGGTGCTGGGGGCTCACGGCCGCCCGCGGAGCAGCAGCTGTTCCTGTAATAAAACATGTGATATCCTCCTCCTAAAACATGCCTTCGTGTGGTCATTGTGCTGCGAAGCTGGCGGGGAGGGGGGGGTCACCGTGCGCTCACAGCGTTGTCCTATGGAATGCCTCAAAAATCACATCGCTCCACTCGGGATGCTCAATGCACTCTCGTGCAGCATCCCCATCACTTGGAGCACTCCTATAGTTTGGAGTATCCCCATAGCTTGGAGCGTTCCCATAGCTCGGAGCATCCCTATAGCTTGAAATATCCTCGTAGCTTGGAATATCCCCCTAGCTTGAAGTATTTCTATAGGTTGGAGCATCCCCATAGTTTGAAACATCCATAGGTTGGAGCATCTCCATAGGTTGGAGCATCCATAGCTCGGAGCATCCCCATAGCATGGGATATCCTCACAGCTCAGAGCATCCCCACCACTCAGAACCCCCCAGCCCTGCCCAAGCACCTCTGCACGCCCTCATTCCCTGCTGAGCACCCCCAGCCCCATTCAGCCCCCATCGCTCCCCCCATTTTTGCAGCACAGCCCTTTGCAGAGCAGTGTTGCATAAAACGCTGGTGGTATCCGTTCCTTGAACGATGAGTGATTTAAACCAGGCCGATATAGCCAAAAAAGGCTATTAAAAAAAAAAAAAAATGAATAGAAGAAGAGTTTTTTGCTGTTGTTGTTGGCAGAGAATTGCCTTTTAGGGGAAATGGATATTTAACAAACGACATTAATTTTCGAGCTTCTCCTAAATTAAATTCACATTAGTGTTAACAGGACTCAATCCTGACTCACTTTTTTTTTTGTGTGAAGTGCAAATGGAACGACCCCGTTTGGGGCCGGCGATGCGCTCCCATTAAACGCCAGAAACGAACCTCCGCGTGTTTCCATATACAGTCTGCGAAAAGGGGGAATACATGGAAAAATGACATCATTACCTACACGGGAGGGCTGGCGGGCGACGTGTGCCAGAACCGGGGCTGAAACAAACAAACAACAACCCGAAATGAGAAGCATCCTGTGCCGCCGCCGATGACTATGAAAGGAAGCAGCCTTCTATAGGCTCCGTCCCGCAGCAGCCCAGGAGGAAGGAGCCAAGGGAAAACAGCAAGCCCTGACTGATTTTCCAGCCCTCAGCTTCCAGGTACCGTCCCCCCCCCCCCACCGTGAGCGTGTGCTCATTTCCTGCCATTGCAAAGCATCGCTCCGCCGTCCCGCACCCATCTGCCCTCGGGTAGCTGCGAGCTCCAGGTGCTTTTTGGCTGCTGTTCCTTGGATTCCAAATGGGATCCGATGTGTTTTAGGGGTTCCCAGGGCTGGGCGTGGGTGGGACGCTCCCCAGAGCACCTGTGTTGGAAAATCATTGCAAACACTGCCGTGGGATGAGGGATGGAGCAGGGGCTCCTCACTCTGCCCAAGGATGCTGCAGCGGGGCTGGGGGCCAGCTGGGAGAGCAGGCAGGGCGTTGCTGGGGGAGGGGTGGTTATCCCATTACCCCCATCCTTCCCCAGCACCAGCCCATAGACACATCACTCCAGCACACAAACCCCCTCCCTGCACAGCCACAGGTTGCACCGAGCCTCATCAAGCAGCATCCAGGGCAGGCTGGGGCCAGCACCCCCTTTTTGAGGCCAGCACCCCTTGTTTTGGGGCCAGCCCCATCCCCATGCTCCTACAGGCAGAGGGACGAGGAAGCAGCAAGGAAGCAGGGAACAAGCACACCCCTTGCAGAGGGCTCGAATGCACTCTGTGCTGCGCCCTCGGGGTCTCCTCTCTGCTGCACGGGGCTGCAGAGCAAGCCCTGCTCGTTTCTGGCTGCCCCTGCTGCAGCACGCGAGCACTTACAGCGTGCACCCCCAGAGATGCAATGCACTGCAACCTCCACTGCAGCGCTGCAAAATCACGTAGCGGAGCAGGAGCGCTTTGCAGCCGTCGGACCCGTTCCTGGACAGCCGGAGCGCAGCCAGACCTTGCTGCGTGGTTCACAGCAAAGCTTCTGCACGCAGCCCTTTGTGTGAGTAACAAAGTGTAATTTGCCCCGTGCCGCACAGGGCTGAGCGTTGGGAGCGCAGTGTGGGCAGTCATGCAGTGCCGGGGGGGTAGGCTCGGCCCCATCGCCCCTCATCCTCCCACAGGCACATCCTGCTTCATGCACACACGTAAATACCTCCCATCCACTCCTCCACGGCCCCATTCGGCCGTGCTGAGGCGATTTATATCGGAGGGGCGGTCAGGTGCTGCCTGGAAATGGAAACGGACTCAGCTGGAATAGTTTGGGGATGATTTCACCGCTGTTATGGCTCAGGCTGGGGCTGTTACCGCGCAGCCCCTTCCGATTTTATGACTTAATCTCTCCAAAGCTCCGTGCCTGATGGGTTCGGACCGGGGAGGAGGAGCGAGGGGCTCTTAGCAGGTCGTTACGGCAGCAATGTGCAGAAATAATGTGACAGGTATATGGCAAATCGGACAGGCGCATCCTGTGCCTTTCCCAGGAACGGCTGTGGGGTCGGGACCTTGATGGGCCCCCGGGATGTGCGGCTGCACCCCCCAGGACCACCGCCCCCATGCACAGGTCCCAAATGCTGCAGCACTTGTGCAAGCGCTGCCGTGCAAACCCACCCTTGTGCTCCCCATGCCTCCCACCACAGTGTTGCTCTTTGTGCTTGTGTGCAGGCTGGGCAGTGCATCCCAATGTTCCTGTGAGCAAGCACGTGTGTGTGCACACCAGCATGTGTGCATCCATGTGTAGGTGCACCGCTGTGTGCACCTACATGTGCATGCATTTGTGCATGTGTGTGTGCATCCCTGTGCGTGCAGTGGTGTGATATGCATGTGTCCATTTTTGTATGTATTTACTCAAGTATGAGAGTCTCTGTGTGCATCCACATGTGTGCAACTGGGGCTGCACGTGCCTGTGTGTGCCTGCATGTGTGTGCATCCACGTCTCTGTGCGTGCATCTGCACGGATGCAGCTCCATGCACATGTTTGAACATCCTTGAGTGTGTGCGCCTACGTGTGTGTGCATCCATGTGTGTGTATCCATGTGCACGTGTGTGTGCACCTGTATGTGTGTGTATCCGTGTGCATCTGTGCACCCACATGTGTGCATTTGTGTATGTATGCACCTGTGTGCGTGCATCCATCTGTGTTTGTTCATCCATGTGTGTGTCCGTGTGCACATATGTGTGTGCAATCACGGATATGTGTATACATCTGCATGTGCATCCATGTGCATATGTGCATTTGTGCATCCATGTGTGTTCATCTGTGTGTGTTTCCATGTGCATAAGTGTGTGCACACCCACATGTGTGCACCCATATGTGTGTATTCATGTGTTTATCTACGTGTGTGTATCTCTGTGTGCGCATCCCTGTGTGCACACCCATGTGCATCCATGTGTGTGTATCTATGTGTACGTGTCTGTGCATACCCACGTGCACACCCGTGTGTGTGTGTGTGTGTGTGTGTGTGTGTGTTCTGCCGGAGGCTCACTGGTCAGGTTTATAGCCCTTCTGCTTTTTTTTTTATGGCATTATGGAGCGCTCGATGACATCACCCACATATTAAAACAGCATGTGCCAGCCGGACCGTCCCGGCGGTGTGCAGCTCCGGGGCTGCAGCCGGCAGCGACCCACGGGCAGCCGGAGCCATCCTGGCCGGAGCATGCCGGAGGGAACAGCAGTTTGGATGAAGTCATCCCAGCTGGGACACGCAGGGGGAATCGCAGCCTTCTGCTGCGCACCGCACCCCGGGAAGAGAGGGGTCCCTCCCCCCGCGGGTGCTGAGAACCGCTCGTCCCTGCTGCAGGGATGGGGGTCAATACCAAACCTGGCGGTGGGAAATGGCTCTGAAACGTTTCCTGACCGGAGAAAACGAGCGCTGGGAAAAGATATTAAAAAGAAAAAGAAGAGAAAAAAAAGTTTCTTTTTCTTTTTTTTTTTTTTTGATTGGGAGGTAAATTATATAGAAATGTAACTGCAATATATGCTTTAAAGCTTAACCGAAGGGAAAAGGCTGAAGTATGAAGAAAGGTTTAAACTGTCCCCAGCTCCACCTTCCCCGGTGAAGCCAAAGGAAAGGTTGTCTCGGTTTCTCGGCCCCAGACTTTCTGTTTTGCAGCCCAGTTTGGGAAAGGAAATGTTTTAAAATCTCAACACTTCTCGCAGGACAGGAAAGCCACGGCTTCCTCCGTGGCCCCGCTCAGCACTGCCATGAACCACGGCAGCGCGAGGCGATGGGCGGCTGCTGCTGTCCTTCCCCGAACCCCAGCCCCTGGCTGCTGAAAATCAGCTGCAGTGGGGGTGTATATCTCCCCTGTAAAACTCACGTCAGTTGTGAGCTGAGACCTCCCCGCTGCTCAGCTTTGCTCACAAAGCATTTCCCGACAGCTGGAGGTCACCTAACAAAACTCAGCTCAACGTAACCCAACAGAGAACATCCAACTCAACCAACCCAATCCAGCCCAACCCAAACCAAACCACATTTAGCTGACCCAGCTCAAGCATCTTAACCCAGCATAACCAACACAACCAAAAGTTTCCAGTTTTTAGTGGTTTATTTTTTTTTTCAGATTGGAGGCAAGTTATTGAGAGATGTGACTACAGTTATGTGCTTTGAAGGTTAACCAAAGGAAAAGGCTGAAAAGCAAGGGAAGTGTTAAAATGTTCCCAGTACAACCTTTATCGACCAAGCTGAAGAAAAGGTTGTCTTGGTTTCTTGGTTCCTAAACTTCCCCAATGCAAACAACTCAGCCTACCCTACCTAACCCAACACAACCCAAATCAACTCAAATCCTACTCTACCAACTCAACCTATCTTACCTAACCCCACCCAACACAACCAAGGTAACCCAACCTAACCCAGCCTAGCCTACCTAACCCAACACAAGACAACCAACCTAACCCAGCCTAACCAACATAACTCAACCCAACCAACTCACTGTATCTGCCTAATCCAACCCAACCCAACTCAGTCCAACTCCACCAACTCAACCAAGCCTACCTAAACCAACACAACCAACCAAACCCAACACAACCAACTCAATGCAACCCAACTCAATACAAGTTTACCAACTCAACCTAGACTACCCAACCCAACCACCCTAACCCCAACCCCTACACTGATAAACGTCCCCCCATCACTTCCCATGCAGTCAAGCTCAGCCATTCTGGGACGCTGCAGGGATCTCAGCGGAAACCTCTCCCTACTCATGCTCACTGGCCCCAGGGGGTGTCCCAGTGGGGAGCTGGATCACGTCCCCCCGCCGGCTCGGGAGCGTCACAGACTGTCTGAGGCTCATCAGGAGAGTCAGGCCAGGCCGCTCTGGGAAGCCGTCCAGCCATCCGCTGGAGAGAGGAGTCTGCCTAAAAATGACTCTCCTGGCTCCCCTCCACACTCCGACTGTCCCATATGGAACAAATGTACATTTTCCATCAATTGTTTGTATTTTTCATTTAAAGAAAGGAGGCGGGGGGGGGGGAGGCAGAAAGAAAACGGGTTATACATATATACGAAGCGTCAGTGACAGCAGATAGGCCCCATCGCAGAGAGGGAGAAACACTGGCCAGCGTTCAAGAGACTCAAACGTATGGTATGAAACAATAAATTTTAAGTGTGTTTTGACATATTTGGTGGTCTCTGCCTCACACTTAATGAGCGTTGGTCCATGTTATGGTACGGCACAGCTCGGGGTGCTTGGCAGGATGTGCTGGGGGCTGGCGGCCAGCGGGGCCAGGGTGGACATCGAGGTGGTCCTGGCACGTGTGACCCAAGCGGATGGGGCAGGGGGATGGGACATGGGGACAGCACCGACACACTCAGAGGAAGTGATTCTGCAGGAACGTGGGTACCCGCAGGGGATGAGCTGCGTCACCGTATAGCCAAATTGCAGAAAAGGAGAATAAGGAGATGGAGTGGGGTTAAAATTGGTGGAGAGAGATGCAGCATGGTGATGTGCCCGGGCATGCATGGCACAGCAGAGATGCCCCATCCCTGTTCCACGCCTTGCTGGGCTTTTTGGTGACCAGGCTTGCATCTCCACTGGCTCCTTCTCAACATGGCATCTCTTCGGCTGCAGAAGAAGCA
Organism: Numida meleagris; assembly: GCF_002078875.1. Taxonomy (NCBI): domain Eukaryota; kingdom Metazoa; phylum Chordata; class Aves; order Galliformes; family Numididae; genus Numida; species Numida meleagris. Next base: position 9,218,345 of record NC_034427.1, read on the forward strand.
CCCACATCTTGGTCACAGAAAGGAGATGCAGAGGAGCAGGAGAGGGGGGCTGCACACACAGTGTCCATCCCATGTGCCTGGCTGCTGTACCAGGGGTGCCCCGCTCCCTTCCACCAATGGGGTCTGATCAGAAAGATGGACATGAAAGTGGAGCTTGGCTCTGTTTTCTCTCTCATTCAGAACATTCAAAAACTATTAACTGCGGTGGGGGTAAAAAAGCAGCTGGTTTTAATATCGTGCTCTTCCAATTGTGTTTCTTTTTTTTTCTTGCTTTTCGCGAGCACTTTAAGTGACATGGTTACATGTATTTGATTAAAAAGCTGTAATTCAACGAGTGCGTTTTCTTGTACTGTACAAAACTGCTTAAAGACACAGGATTTATTTATGGTGGTCTCCCGGTTTTCCAGCTCTGCTGAAAGACAAGATGACAGGAGAATCAAGGAAAGGGGACGAGAGTGGTAGACACGGACAAGCGATCCTGTCTGCATTTCCCAGTGCAGGGAACATGAGTGAGTCCTTCCTTCCCATACAGAAAAAATTCCATTAGCTCCAATGTAGGACTCATCCTGCTGCCCCCATGCTGGTCCTGGGGCCATCTGCCCACCCTTGTGTGCTGGTCCCAAAGGCTCCAGCCCCTTTTTGTCATTCCCAAGGCTGGGTATCATCTCACAAGGGATTTTGGAGAACAGTTGAAATCTCCAGGCCTGGAGAAGCAACGGATGAGATGGAGACAGGGGCTGGCAAAGCAGTGACAAAGCCCATGGTGACCCCAGGAGAGACCCCAGGTTTTGAGGACGCGGACCCTGTTCAGGCTGAGCTGTGTCCTGGCTGTGCCAGTGCACAGCAGAGCCCATCCCACACCAGCAGCACCAATTCCAATGGAGGAAAAGGCCTTTATGAGATCCCAGTGAGGAGCCAGGGCCACCAGGAACCCACAATTGCCTCCCACTAACCCTGGCATCTCCCAGCTCTGTGCCACGCTCACTTGCACCCCAATGGGTTTTCCTCTTCAGAGTGATGCACTGGCCCCAAAAGGCAGGGGGACACAGTGAGGGAGGTGACAGCAACGGGGCTGCCCCAAGGGCGATCCCACCTGTGGCTGTGGGGTCCCGCTGCCCCTCTCCCTGCATCGCGGGGACAGACCGCTCCCAGCCGCGTCTTTTCCTTGGCTCGCTCCTGCCCGGGGATCACCTGCAGTTCAGCTGATTTATGAACGGAGAATTTTTCAAACTCCGTTTCCTTTTCATTGTTGTTTCAGTTGCTGCGCTCGCTTCCGCCAGCCTTTGAATAACTGCTGCCATGCTGCAGGCGATGAGAAAGGCTGCGGGTAAACACTCACACTTGGCTCCGGAGCCAGGCCCCGGCTGGACACATGCAGGAAAATCCTTCTCCCCACCCCACTGCAGCCCCAAACCGAGTGCCCAGGGGATGGGGCTGCCGAGCAGCCGACCCCCCCTCCCAGTGCAGACGATGCTCAAAGCAAGCAGAGCCCCCCCAACCACATCATTCTCACTGGTGGGCTCTGGGAGCATCTCAGCCCCCAAAGGGATGCAGCCCTTCAGCGCCGTGCTGGGGGGAATTCAGGCTGTGGTGGAACATGTGGTTTTCCTGGAGGGACCCTGAGTAGTGTTTTGCGGTGGCTTTATGCCCGCGGGGAGGACAGGGTCCCCCAGCTGAGGGTTTTGCTGAGCAGAGCAGTGATACTCAGCTGCTGTCCCACCCTGTGCATGGCCGCACTGGGGGGCGGTACCCAGGATGTGGGGGGCTCCTTGCCCCCGCGGTAGTGCTGTGGCCAACTGCAGTGTGAAGAACAAGCTTGGAGAGAGTTCAGGTTGGTTCTTAACGTACACATCCATATCTATATTGATGTACACAGAAAGAAAGGCAAGGAAGCCCATACGCAATCTCAGCTCTGCTCTCCCCAGCCTCTCCTCATGCAGCCGAAGCCACTGCCCTCTGTGCCACCAAGGAAAGCCCCAGCGCTCCCTACCCAGTGCCAGCCCCCGTCCCCATCCCCATCCCCAACCCCATCCCCATCCCCGTGCCATTGTCCTGCCCTTCCTCCCACCGCCCGCCCCGGGGCCGCGGGGAAAACAGGAAGCTGTCCCCAGCGTGCGGCTGCGGAAATGAGACAAACGGGCTGGAGCGGCCGCGAGGACGGCGGGCGGAAGCGGACAGGATATTTGGAACGGACGGTGAATTCTTGGGCTTATCTCTGCGCCGCAGAGGCTCGGGAGTCCTTATACAACAGCGCCCAGCTGGAGTGAGGCCCACGGCCGGCACCGGGGCCGGGGCTGAGTCCTCATCCCATGGCACCGTGGATGGCATCGGGGAGGGGACTTGGCTATGGGTGCCATTGGGTGACCCTGGGTTGTCTGCCGGACAAACTGGATGCCAGCACGGCAGCACCTCCAATGCGTTCACTCCTGTGCAGCCTTTTCAGCTGCTGTCTGCCTTTTCCTAAATTATTTTTCATAATCATACCCCGTTACAGACGTTCAGCACATAGAGCATGGATGAGGAATAGAAAATGGGTCCGTGGTTCCCAAAGATGACATTTTCTGTGGTGCTCCAAGGGCTGCCAGCTCAGTATTGGGTCTGTGGCAGAGTCAGAAGTCATTAGGCATCACCCAAAGTGGCATCACCTCCTTGGTGTGTCCCCAAAGCCTCTGGGGTCCCCCGGTTGGTCACGGCGCATGGCAGCAAGCTGGGGTTAATCAAAGTGCTTCTGGAGGTGGAGAGCATCGGTGGCACGAGTGATGGCTGGGGGTGGGTGGAGGGGACAGCCCCACATGGACACGGGGACACCACAGCCACGCGCTCATCGGAGAGGGCTGCCGAGGCCAATGGAGCTAAATTATGCAGCTGAGGGGGGGGACAGGGTGTGATGGGTCACTCTGGATGAGGCTGAGACTCCTCCTCTGCGTGGAGGAAGACAAAGAATGGAAGCGGCCACACATTGCAACACTTCCCCAGCGAGCACAATGGAAATGCCATCCTCCTTCTTGTGAAACAGAAACCTCATATGATCTCGCTGAAGGCTGAGACACTCTTGTAGGTCTGGCCCGGCCGGGTTTCTGCACGCAGCAGAAGGGGACATTGGGGATCTCGTTGCCATGCACTCCCGCTCAGTGAGGGCTGCACAGATGAACCCAGCACTGTGGCATGAGGAGGAGAGGGGGAACCCCACTGCCACCTTCTTCGCTCCTCTTCCTCCTCCTCCTCTCAGCCCACCCTCATACCCGGCTCTCCGTGCCACCCGCACCCGCTGCCACATCACCAGGCACCCCCTGCCCCTCTCCGGCTGCTCGATGGGACAACAAACTTCTTGCCATCAACTTCTTTCTCCCTTTATGTTCTTGACCTGGGATTTAATTAGCCCCCTGCTTCCTGCCTATATGAAAAATCACTTCCCCGAGCAGGTGGCTCCGATACCACCGGCTCTGTTGTTGTGTTTGTTGGGGGGACGGGG
>NC_034427.1:9221866-9224430 GCF_002078875.1 Numida meleagris
AGGGGAAGGTGGTGGTAAATGGGGGGAAGAGTTTGTTGTTTATTTTTGTATTTACAAAGCGCAGCTTTTTCCTGGTGCCGGGCACGGGAAGAGCGGCAGGATGTGACCTCCATCCATCTCCCCCTCCCGCACACAATGCGCCGCGGGTGCCGCCGCCATTGTCCGCGTGGGGACGGGCACCTGGCGCCCGCCGGCACCGCCGCCACCACCTCCAGCTGGGCCCCGCGCTGCGCACACGCACTGAACAACAGCCATTAAAAAAAAAAAAAAAAGAAAGAGCAAGGTTGCAGATTTCCTCTCTGGAAAACAACCGGGAGCAGCGTGGGAAGGAGGGAGCGAAGCGCTGCGCCGGTGTCACCTCTGCGGCACAGCCCCCCTGGGGGGGGGGGGGTCCTGGCTGCCACCCTCGTAGCGCTGCAGCGAAGACCGTGCGTGCACGGAGAGCCCTCATGTGTCCCGTGGGCTGTCCTGTCTGTCGAGGCACGGTGTCCTCCCGGCTGTCCTGGGAGCCTGGCCCTCTGCCAGGGCTCACACAGCGCTGGGGGAGAGCCCAGGTATCCGTCCTGTGCATGGGGCAGATGTGCTCTTCTTCCTCGTGCATGGAGCAGGTGTGTCCTTGACCCCTATGCATGGGGTAAGTGTGCCACTCGTCCCCATGCAAAGGACAGATACGTCCTTTATCCCTGTGCATGAGGCGTATATGTCATGTATGTCCTTTATCTCAATGCATATGGGCCGATGTGCCCTTTATCCCTATTTATAGAGCACACACATCCTTTATCCCATGCATGGGGTAAATGTGCCCCTTATCCCCATGCAAGGGGCAGATGTGTCCTTTATTCCCATGCATGGAGCAGATGTGTTCTTTATCCCTGTGTATGGAGCAGATACATCCTTTATCCCCATGCATGGAGTAGATATGTCCCTTACCCCTGTGCATAGGGAAAATGTGTCCCCTGTCCCCATGCATGGGGCAGATGTGTCCTTTATCCTTGTGCATGGGGTAAATGTGTCCTTTATCCCCACGCATGGGGCAGCTGTGCTCTTTTTTCCCATGCATGGCACAAACACACCTCTGCCCATGCTGGCTTCAGCCCTGCCCGGGCCCACACCTGCCTTCCCCATGAGCTGATGGGCACACAGAACCCCACCCAACGCTGCCACCCAAACCCCAGCGAGGATGCGCAGAGGGAACGCGCTGCCCCACCACCCCCAGCACGTTCTGCTCCTCCAGCCCTCGGGGCCAGCTCAGCCCTGGGAGCATCCCCAACCCTGCACACCCCAGCACGGCCGCGGGCAGCCGGACATGCAGCTGTGTGCTGGCTCTGCACAAGCTGCTGAGCTCTGCGGAGCAGCTGGCCCCGGCGCGGGGCTCACGCTGCCCGGCCTTCCCCCCAGCCAAACGTGGGATGGATTAAGGCGTAATGAAGTGAAATCTGCCTTCTTTTATTATGCTAAATAAACACCACTATATAGACATATGTACTGGTGTTTAATTCGGGGAGAGGAGCGCACCGACGCTGATTGCATCCGTTTTCGCACATTAGCGTCTGGGCAGCCGGGCTTTGCAGTGACGGAGCAAAGGGATGCGGAGCAGAGGGACGTGGCTGAGCTCCACACAAGGGACAAACATTTGACATGACCCCCAAACCCACCACCGCTCCCATGCTACTTTTTTCCACGCTACCCCCCCCCCGCATTATCCATGCCCCAAATAAATAGGAATTTGCTGCAGTGTTTTACAGAGCCAAAGGGGTTTTCCCCCAAGAGCAGCTTCTCGAGCTCCAGCTGTTTGCAAAGAGCCGGCACCGCCGAGCTCAGCCCCGTATCCCATGCCTGCCCTACCCAGGGCTGTGCTGGAACTGGAGCAGGGTTGCATGGCACGGCTGATCTCCTAGTATCTCTGTCTCTGCCGCGTGCCCTATCCCCGCTGCGGCACCCCTGTGGTGTGGCCGCGCTCGCAGGAGCCCCACGCAGAGCAGCATCGCCCGCGGAGCAGCTGGCACAGGGCACGCATTGCTCAATGCCCCGCTCAGAGCCTCGCCCCGGCAGCAACGAAACGCAGCGCTGCTGCAGCAAAGGGTGGTGCCAGCACGGGCAGCGCACGGCATTGTGCAGCACTGCACGGCACGGCACAGCACGGTATGGCACGGTACTGCACGGTACGGCTTTGCATGGCACAGCGTGGCATTGCACGGCATCGCATGGCACGGCACGGAATGGCGTGGCGTTGCACGGCATTACGCAGAAAGGCATCGTACGGCGCAGCATTGCACAGCGTGGCACTGCACGGCATTGCGCAGCACAGCGTTGCACGGCATTGCACAGCACTGCATGGCATCGCCCTCCCGCAGCCACGGCGAGCCTTGTGCTTGCAGAAATGCCACCCAACACCTCGGGAACAAGCCGAGCACTTATTCCCAAATCCATTCTTTACACTGGTTTATTCCCATACGTAGCCCCCAGCTCACCGCATCCCCCATCCCAGCGGCACACCGGCCCCATCCTGCCAAGCTCAGCAGGTGCAGCCCTGTGAGCACAGCACCCAGCCCCCCACACAGCCC
>NC_034427.1:9224970-9269685 GCF_002078875.1 Numida meleagris
TTCCCCCCTCGTTGGGCTGTTGGGGAGCGCATGTGTGTGCGGTCCCGGCGCCTCCACATGTTGTGTTACACAATGTGCTAACAAGATGGAGCGGGCCGCGGCCGCGTGATGCGCGGTGACGTCTGTTCCTCTTTGTCCCCGGGCAGAGCGAGGGGCTCGGGGGGGGGCTGGCCACCTGCCCGGCTCCGTGGGGCAGAACCAGCTGGTCGCTGGTGGAGGCTGCGGCATCGCTGCTACAGCATCGGGGGAAGAAAAAGGGATGGGTTAGAAAATAGCCGGGCATTTGGGTAGGACCTACACTGGGTGATTGGGTAGGGCACACACTGCGTGTTTGGGTAGAACCTACAACGAGCGTTCGTGTAGGACATACACCGTGTGTTGGGGTAGGACATACATTGTGTGTTTGCGTAGAACTACATGCCTGTGTGGGACATACACGATGTGTTTGGGTAGGATCTACAGTGAGCATTTGGGTAGGGCATCCACTATGTGTTTGCGTAGGACCTACACTGGGTGTTTAAGTAGGACCTACAATGAGCATTCGTGTAGGACATACACTGCGTGTTTAGGTTGGACTTATACCAAGTGTTTGTGTAGGACCTACAGAGCTGGAAGGGGTGGGAGGAGAACCTTCTCAGGCAGCACGACAGCAGCTCTTATGGAAACGCGACTTCTGTCGTGCCCATGCGGTGACACCAAGGCTTGGAAAGAGAATAGGGCAGTCCCCAGCAGCCCATGGGCACCACATGGTGCCTCGGCTGAGCATCCCTTAGTGGGCATCCTGGCCCCTTTCCACCCCGGTGCCAGCCCCATGTCAGCATGGTATCACCACACTGCCACCCACAGCCCCAGGCTCCCCCATCCATCCCACCCAGGACCCATCCCCGCGCCGTGTCCCCGAGCCCTGCAGTGACGCAGACGATCAGAACAATCCTCCCGGTCCGCAGCGCCCTGGATGCAGATCCATGTACTTATATGGCCTGCGAGATGCGGTGGGACTATGACCAGCGTCTGGAAATCCAGATATGACTAGATCCCTTCATTAGTAATTTCTTGTACATGACTTTCTAGACCATAGGGATTTGTTAAATTTGCAGGAGTGTTTTCTCACAGTGCCACGGACTGGCTGCTGCCAGCATACATTGGCTCGGATCTGTCAGATCCTGTTGCCTTATATGACCCGCCGTTAATTCCGCTTTTCTTTGTATCCAGCCCTCAGCGGGGAACTCCTCGAGCAGTCTCAGCGTGGATCATGCTAAAATGGTTCCTCGGCCCTCCTGCCATAAAACAACTGCCCACACAGTGAAAGGGGGACGCGGGGGGTGGAAGGCAGCGCTCCCTCCCCACCGCCCCCTGCTCCTCTCCAGATGCTTCCTCCATTCCATCCCCGAGCTCCGGTGCCGAAGCGAAACTCATCCTATAAAACCCATCCCACGGAACTCAGCCCTACAAAACTCATCCTGCAAAACGGTCCTGGAAGGACTGGACTTTCCCCCACTGCCCCCATACCGCGGGGACAGCAGTGTCCCATGGGCGCACCCCGCTCCGTGGGTTAATCATTGGCCCCTCTGCAGGGCCCGGGGTGCCAATGGGGCTGGGGGGACTTTCCTCTCCCTGGTGACCTCTTGAAACTTTGCCCTCACTTTATGGGGGCCATAAAGGTTATTTTTTAATCGTGTCCCAGCGGGGTACCCTGTGCTGTGCAGCGGGGTCCTTGGCCTGGGGACAGCTGGCATCACTGCTCTTTGCCCTCGTGTGGGTTTGGAAGGTTGGGGTGGGTTTGGGCAAGGTATCGGGGTGCTGAGTGGCACCGTGCTGGCTGCCCTCGGCTTTGCACCTCTGTGAGCCCACATGCACATCCCAAAGCCCCAGCACTGCCTGGGCAAGATTTCCAGGTGGAAAGAGAGCAGCCACCCAAGGAGCACAGGGCATCCTGCTGAGCCTGCACTTCCCTATCAGCCACTGATAGAGACAAGGAGCCATCACGTCCCCATACAGTCCTCAGCTCTTTGCTTTTTAAATACCTGCTCGAAGCCCTCCTTTCCTTCCAGGAAGCTTTTCCTATCCGCATTTTCTCCAGCCCTTAAACATGCCCCAAACCAAAACCCATGGCGTGGGTGATATGGCAATGTGCCGTGGGCGCAGGGTTGGCTGTGCTGAAACCGCTTCTCTTTCCCTTTATTTGTATCAGTGAGAAGGACAGGGCATCCCCACTGCTCAGTGGCACAGGGTGAGGCAGGAGGTGGGAGCAGGAGGAGCCCCATGGCCATTCTGTTCCGCTATGGGGCACCCCGCTGCATATCCCAGCCCCACATCAACCACCAGCACTTGGGGACAACAGGTCAACCCCATGCATCCTTGGGGTCCCTGCAGTGGCAATCTCCTGTACTGGCCACGTGAAAAAGATGAGCCTGAGCCTGCACCACTGGGGATGGAGCATCCACTGGTCCCAGACCACAAACCCTCAGTGCCCTCTGTCCTTTATTTTGCAGACCAACACGGCACAACACAACCCCATTTTTGTGCCCGAAGGCGCTCCCTCCAACGCACCTCCTCCTATCGACGTTGCCCTGATTTCCAGCATCGTTGTGTTGAAAAATGGCAGGGAAGGGTTTGGCAACGCGGCCGCGTGCGGATTATTCAACAATTGTTTCCCATTTTGCGCCCTCGCCTGCCTCATCCTCCAGTAACAATGACGAAGAGCGGCGCGGAGCCAGCGCCCGCGGCAGGGGTGTTGAGATCAGGGACAGCACAAAAATATCTTCTCTCTGGAACAAATATTTACCAACCCTTCTGCCTTTTGTTCTTGTGGTTCTCATATTTTTTTTCCAGACATTCACTGGCAAAATGTCACATTAAACAGCAACCCAGAAACTTCGGGGTAGCTGCTTGGCTGCTCTGGGCTTTGTTTTTCTCGCGCGCTAATTGTTAATGAATTTCCAGCCATTCAAGCCAACACAAACCTGTGAGAAAAAGAACTCTGCAGCCCGATTTTGGGGCTTTACAGGGCATCGTGAAGGTTGGGCAATGCGTGCATGGTCCCAAAGCCATGGTGAGCCCAGAGCTGTCCCCATCCGGGCAGAGCCGGCAGTGCTCAGCCACATCCCGCCCCGCACCCGCATGGGGGGACCCTGCCAGCACTGGTACCACTGATGGGTTCTGGCTCCGGGGCTGCAGATGGGGGAGAGCGGGTGTTAATGTCACAGTGCTCCCCCTGGTCCCAGTACTACCGCCCCATGGGCTGCTCTGCTGCCCCACAGCAGCTGCCCTTTGATCTCTTCAAGACCCCCAAAAAGCCTTGCATCCACTTTTTATGATGGCCAAACAGGAGCGCAGGGGTCATTTATTGCACTGAAAGAAGTGGAGGGAGGAGGTGGTAGGGAGAAAAGCCTCCTGGTCCGTCAGCTCCTATTTCCTGTTAAAAATTAACCGCGGCCATAAAATCCCCAGCACACGGCGGAGCGCAGCTCAGCACCAGCCCCTACGTGGCCGCGCCACTGCCAGCATCCTGTCCCCACCTTGGAGATGGCATTGCCACCACCCACCAGCACCCGCTGCCTCCTGCCCCTCTCGCTGGGGCTGTTCCAGGCTGCCCTGCTGCTCTTCTTCGCCCTCTTCGTCACCTATGATGAGCACTCGGCTGCACCCACAAACACAGAGGACGCCGAGCATGCAGCCAAGCAGCTCCACAGCACCTTCCCCTTCTTCCAGGACATCCAGGTGATGCTGGTGGTGGGGCTGGGGCTGCTGCTGGCTTTCCTGCCCCGCTATGGGCTCAGCGCGCTGACCCACAACTTCCTCCTGCTCAACGTCTCGGCGCAGTGGGCGCTGGCGCTGCAGGGTCTGCTGCACCGCCTGCACCACGGCAAAGCGCTGCTGGGGCTCCGCAGCATGCTCAGCGCCGAGTTCGCTGCCGTCACCGTGCTCATCTCAGCGGGAGCCGTGCTGGGCAGGACGAGTCCCTGCCAGCTGCTGGCCATGGCACTCTGCGAGGTGCCCGTCTACCTGGCCAGCGAGTGGCTCATCGTCACCCGGCTGGGTGTCCTCGATGTGGGCGGCACCATCACCATCCATGTCTTCGCCTGCTACTTCGGCCTCGGCGTGTCCAAAGCGCTGTTTGGGAACGCAAAGCCAACGGTGCACCCTAAAGAGACCCCAACGCCACGCTCCGACCTCCTGGCCCTGCTGGGAGCGCTCATCCTCTGGGTGTTCTGGCCCAGCTTCGTGGCCGTGCTGTGCCAACCAGGGGATGCCCAGCACCGTGCCATCCTGCACACCCTCCTGGCTCTGAGTGCCGGTGCCGTCACCACCGTGCTGATCTCCATCCTGCTGGAGAGTGACGGCAAGCTGAGCGCGGGCCACCTGCAGAACGGCAGCCTGGCAGGCGGCGTGGCCATCGGCGCGGTGGCTGACATGCACATCACTCCAGCAGCCGCCCTGGCGCTCGGCAGCCTCTCCTCGCTGCTGTGCATCCTCGGCTTCCAGTTCCTCACCCCGCTCCTGGCAAAGAAGCTGGCGTTGCAGGACCGCTGTGGGATCCACAATCTGCATGGCTTGCCCGGCATCCTCGGCGCGGTGGCCAGTGTTGTGGCCGTTTTGGTGGGCCCCGGGGATGGCAGCGGGGTGGCAGGGCACAGGCAGGCGCAGTGGCAAGCAGCTGGGCTGGCACTGGCCCTCGGTGGCTCGCTGCTCGCCGGGATGCTGGTGGGTGCTGCACTGCGCCTGCCCTGCCTGGCCCCACCACCCGAGCCGCTGTGCTTCGAGGATGCGCTGTACTTTAAGCTCCAGGAACGGGCGGAGAGCCCCCCAGCACTGGACGGCAGCACCGAGGGAGCCCCCCTGGCCATGAAGGAGCATGTGTAGGCACCAAGTGTGGGACATTCTATGGTGTTTCCAGCGAGGGCTCATGCAGAATGCACAGCTCTGGCCGCTGAGGATGCTCCGTTGCAGCAACCTTCTGCCCCCACCCACCTCGAGGCCGCAAACCCCTGACCCCATGCAGTGCCAGGAGTCGAGCACCCATCCCTGTGGATCCACGGTCCCACAGCCCCATGGATCAGGCTTTGTGTCTGTGGATGTCTCTCCCCTGCGTGCCAACACGGGATGGCCAACGTCCCCATGCTGCCCTGCACTTCCCCACCGCATCACTGCTGAAGGGCTGGAAGTGGCAGTGGGGGATGAGATGGCCACGAGCAAAGGATTTGAGGATTTCATAAGCTACAGTGCCCTGGGTAACCCAGATTCCACCTGGGCTCCTTAGATAAATTGCACAGGGAGCTGCCTCCCTTTTTGGCCAGCACCACCCAGAGAGGTGCTCAGACAGTCAGGTTGCAACCCGTGGAACTCTCTCTACACCCCAACACCAGGGCAGGGAGAGCAGAAGGCAGCGTGGGGGTCCCTGCAGGAAGAGCAGCAGCCCCATTCCATGCAGCCAGGCCCCACTGCCACCCCACTGAGGACAAAGGCTGCGGTCCCTTGATGGCAGGCAGCACGGGGCCGCATCCTGCCTGGGGAGGGCTGTGATTCACAGCCCCCTCTCCATCTCCATGAGTCACCGCGACCCTGGCTCCATCACTGCCACAGAGACCACGTTACAGGCTCCCAAAGGGGGGTGAAGGCAGTGAAAAGCCCCCCCAGCGCCCGCTGCAGGGATGGGAGCTCCGGGCACACAGGGACCCCACTCTGAGCCCCACAGCTTGGGGCTGCATCCCCGCTGCCTCACGCGGCCCCAGGCAGAGCCGACACCAAGAGCGAGGCTGGGGAATTCGCCCTCCAATAATCACAACCAGGCTCGGCAGCCCGGGCGGGTTTGGTTAATTGTTAGAATAAAATATTGTTCAGGTCTGACAAAGGAATCCTGCCCTGCAGCCCGGCGCAGCAGAACAATGGGCCCCGGCGGAGGGTGCCGCGGGCCGAGCAGCGGGGACCGGGGCCCGAGCGCAGCCACAGTGCCCCAGCAGCACCAGCGTGGCCTCGTGGAGGTGTGCGTGGTGGGGCCATGGAGCAGAGCCTGGTCCCTTCCTCCCATCCAGCCCCCACTGAGCACGGAGGGCTACTGGAGCCTGCGCTGCCCCACGAAGCTGTGATGCCATCAGGCTCTGGAGCCGCTGCCGCTCCCACTGAGCTCAGCATTCCACTCTGCTGGTGTCCCACTGCATGGCTCCAGCTCCAGCAGGGACATGGAGGAGGGTGCATGGGGCTGGTGACTCTGGAGGGTGCAGCTACTGCCTCGGGAAACTGCTGTGCGAGATTCACATGCACACATGTGCACGCACACATGCATATCCACTTGTATGCATACATATCCTCATGCACACACAGCCCCAAAGCTACAGCCCCTTTGCTCATCACACGCAGCAGCACGGTGGTGCACAGCACAGGCCCCTCTCTGCTCCCCGTTGGGGTTTGCATGCTTTACCCACTCAGCCTCTTCGCAAACACCCCCCTCAGCTCTGAACTGCTTCCCAGCATCCCCAGCCCATCCCAGCAGGGCTGCGCCTCCTGCAGAGCACCCAGCACCACAGGCATCGCTCCACCAGCACAGCCGGGCTGCACCCAGCACCCATGGGGCCACACAGCACGCCGGGGAGAGGGCAATGTGGGCACCCGGAGCCTTGCCCACAGCTTGGTGGCACGTCCCAGCACGGGCACAATCTGGTCGGCAGATGCCTTCCAAAGCAGCAATAGCCTGGGAAGCTATGGGGGGGCTGCTCTTCCCCACTGTGGGACCCCGGGGTTTGTGCTCAGGGTTCCCAGCACAGCGCTGCTTTGGGGGCTTACAGCACCCCCAGCCCAGTGCCCACCCACCGTCTCCATATGGGAAGAGGGCTCTTGGAGCTGCTACCCCACAGCCAGGGGTGCCAGCACCCACCTGGGCCATGGCACAGCTCTGTGCAGCCCCTCTCCCCGCTGTCCCCATCCCCCGGGACCCGCTGTCCCGCAGCCGGAGCCAGGCAGAGCCGCTGCTGGGTGTGCCGCCCCGAGCCCAGCTCTCCTCCACCACCGCCTCTCTCCAAAGGATGAAGCAGTAAAATATTAACCAGAGCCCCTAGCGTTTATCACACCGTAAATCTGGGCTTTCAACAGCTTTACGATGCTGCAGGGAGATGGGAGAGAACAAAACGCTCTTCTTCTTTGTCAGACTCGGGCTGCGTGTGCCAGTGCCCCCAGCGCTCACTCCGTGCCCATATGGGGCTGACGGCCCCATCTCCGGCCCCACGTCCCCCGCCCCACTAGCACTGCAGCCCAGCACCGGGGCAGGGCGTAGGGCCCCCGACTGCAGCGGATCGGAGCCGCTGCGTTCCCAGGATGGGGACGGCTCTGCTCCATCCCGGCAGCACTTTTGCTGGGACGTGGCACCGCAAAGGGGCGAAACGTGCCCCTGCTATCGGCTCTGCAGCGACGCACCGGCCGGGTGTGCTGCCGGCTCCCAGGGTTGGGGCTGCAGCGCGCTGATCCTGGCACAGAGCAGCCAGCCCCGCAGCCCCACGCGCTGACCCCGCTCCCTGGGGCGCTGCTTGCAAAACAAGGGACGAAGGGAGGAAGCGGTGATTGCGCTGTTTGCAAAGTGCCGGGATGCAGCTGGGAAGGCGATCACTACCAGGGCATGCACACACCTGTGGGACAGCCTGGCACGTGGGTGTGCAGACACAGCCAGCTCCTTGCACGCATCCCAGCGCGGCCCACCCCGGTGCAGCGCATCTCAGCGCGGCTCATCCCACTGCAACTCGTCCCAGCCCAGCACAGCCCGGTGCAACGCATCCCGGTGCGGCATCTCTGCCCGCACCGTGCGTGTCACGTTCTTCCCCTGCACGCAGCCGCCCCGTTGCGAGGCGGAGGCTGGCGCGGTGCCGACAGGATGCCAAGCGCCTGGCACCGTGCAGGGGCCGGAGGGAGGGCGGGGAGGGCTGCAGGGAGGCAGCGGCTGCTGGAGCCACATCAGAGCAGCCCTCCCCCCCCCACCTCCCAAGCAGCCCGGAGCGTGTGGTGCTGCCCTCGAAGGAAATGCGCTCACTCCCATGTGCTGCACACTTGGGCTTGCCTCGCTGCTATTTTTATGTGACTTTTCAGGCCCGTTTCCTTTTTCCGGCTGTTTTGCTGTGATTCCACCGGCGCTTCGCCCTCGCTTTTCCCCTCCCTCCCTTAAGCCTCTTCCTTCACTCTTTCCTTCCTTTCCATGCACTCATTCCTGCCGCCGCACCGGGTTCCCTCTCCCCCCCTCCCAAGGCAGGGATTGCAGCAGCGAGACCATCGGCGCTGCAAACGCTTTCCGCGTTTCCCCGGTGTCACCTCCCTCCCCTCGCCCCGAGGACAATGACGCAGCACTGCACGCACCCACCGCACCCCGCCCCACTTCCTCCAGCAGCAGGGGCTGCGCACCCCGAAGGGGGAATCCCGAAGGTTGGACCCTCATCTTGCATCCCCCCCCCTCCGACACACGCACGCACACACGCACGCACCGGGGCCGTGCCGGCTCGCAGCCCGTTGCTGCCACCTCGCGTCCTGCACCGCTGTCCCCGCAGGCTCCGCGCCGGAGGAGAGAGGGGTTGGGGAAACTGAGGCAGCGAGAGCAGCTTCGCCCCAGTGCCACAGTGAGGCCGGGAACCCCCCCCACCCCACGCACCCACGCAAAGCTCGGGGCTGCAGAGCTAGGAGAGGATTTATTTCTGGTCTCCCACAGCTCATAATCCTAACCAAGGGAGGGGGCACAGCCCTTAGGGCTGCACTTACCCCTAAGGGTCCCCCCCAGCCGTGCTCATGCTGCCCCTCCGTTCCCCAGATATTTATCCCACTGCCCCCCATCACACAGCCGGGGGCCCAGGGCAGCTCTCCAAGTCTCAGAGCCACTCGCACTGGGGACGCACGTTCTTCTGCCCACAGATACACAGCACGGCGGTGCCAGCAGAACCCTCAGCCCAGCGGGGCACGCTGTCCTCTTTCTGCCCTGGAAAGCAGCTGGTGTCCCCACAAGGCAGCAGGGTGAGGGGACGCGGGGCGAGGAGCAGCACAGAAATCACTGCGCCTCATTTTTCTGCACTTCCCCCAGTTCTTCTTCCCCAGGTTTCGGGTTGTGCCCCGTGTGCGGTCCCTGGGTGCCACAGGGGCCAGGAGGAAGTCGACCCAGGCACCCGCCCGTATCTGCTGCCCCAGCCGTGGGAGCCGGTTCACCCCAGGGTTCGATGCAGGATGCCAGCAGCCATGAACCCAGAGCACGGGGGGCTCTGCGCTGCCCCCGGATGCGGGACGAGGTGTCGGGGCGTCCGCTATGAGTCCCGGGGGGCCACGTGCAGCGCGTTGAGCTTCTCCCAGCACGTGGCCAGCCTCTGTGCCTTCCGTGCGATCTCCTTCAGCTGCTGCCTCCTGCGGCGCGGCTGCGGCGGGGGGCGCGGGGGGATCTGCTGGGGGTGAGGGAGTCAGGCGTGGGCACAGCAGCCACCGCCACATGGATGGTGGTTGGATGCCGGCCCCACGCACGCAGGGGTTACATGATGCAGGATGGGGTGCCCAAACCACCCACGGGCACAGCAAGCATGAGCCCTACGGAGAGCGCAGGGATGCAGCAGAGCAAAGCCTCCCTGCAGCACCCACCCCACGGCACATCCCCATGCAGGGCAGCAGGTGGCTTCCCAGCAGCACGCTGACATGCGCCCAGCGTTAACCCAAGCTGAGTGCAGCAGGGATGTGACCCCAGCACCTCACCAGGCAGAGCTGGAAGCACCCTGGGGCTTCCCCGCTGGTTAATGAGTTCTTTGTGGTAGGAGATCCTCCCCTGCTGGGATTTCCCCAACAGAGCCCTGGGGATGCCCAGAGTGATGCTTTGGGTCCAAATCGCAGGTTTTGTCCACGAGCACAAGACCGGAGCATCCACCCACCCACCAGGACCACTTGCTGGGTGCAGCCTCCAGCCCAGGGCCGGGCAGGTGAAAGCTCTCAGAGCTGTGCCCGCAGCATAAACCCAGCGCAGCCCTTCACCCTCGGGGATGCTGCAGAGAGAGCCCAGAGATTCCTCGTGCACAGCGGTGGCAAACTGGGAGCCAGGGGGCGATGGAGAAGGGGTAATGCTCTCACCTTGCCGATCCGCCGGCAGTTCTCCCGGAGCACGAACTCGGTGTCCCGGACCACCTTCCACACCGCCGCCTCCTCGGGGCCCCGCAGCGCGTCGCCCGCCACGTCCCGCAGCGACATGCTGATGTTGTAGATGGACTGCAGGATCCTCTGGTCCTGGAGAGGGAGAAGGGAGAGCAGGCGGGGAGGGGGCTCGACGGCTCAGCCCACAATGTGCCCCAGCCCTGGAGCTCACCTTGTCAGAGCGGCACACCGGCCCGGCCCGACTGCTCCTCTCTGCCGACCCGCTCAGGTTTTTCTGCAGAAATAAAGCAACGAGTGCATCGGGCACCATGAAGCACTGCTGCATTCCACGTGGGGCAGGAGTTGTGCACCGAAGCACAGCGCTCTCCCCACCACCCTGCAGTTACGCTTAAGGTCCCTTCCAACCCAAACCGTTCTGTGACCCCCCCTCACCGCGCTCACCAGGTTCTGGATCTCGTGGAAGATGACGGCGCGGTACTGCCGCAGGATCCTGGCGATGCTGCACCTCCAGCCCCTGCCCAGCACAGTGGCGAGCAGCAGCAGCAGCACGGCGCAGGAGAGGGCCCTGGGGAGAAGCTGTGCAGGGAAGGGCTCGGCGTCAGCCACGGGAGAGCCTGGGGGGGAAGGAAGGCTCGGGGACACCAGGCAGACTTGTCCCCTCTTTTACAAATGCAGCATGCAAGTGGGAGAGCAACCGCATCCTCCCTGCAAAGCCATCACCTCCTGCAGCCATCGCTCTGCTTTCAGCCCTCCTCACGACCCCAAAGCAGTGCCAGCAGCCGGGCACACAGCACGGAGATGTGGGAGCTCTGTGCACCCACAGGGCCTGTCCCCACGCTCTCTGCCCCAGCACGGTCCCCCTCCGGGTCCCCAAAGCCAATGGGAGCTGAAAGGGCCATGTCCTAAGGCAAAGCGAGGCTGCAGCTTGCCCACCAACAAACCCGTGCAGCTCGAAGCAAACAGCTCCAGGCTGCTTGGGAAGATGCTCCCTGCCATTCCACAAAACCTAGAGCAGCCTCACCGCTCACAGCCTTCCCGGCAGAGCGGGGAAACCCAAACGCCGACACCTGAGCTCACCGGGAACTGTGCACCCGGACACTGTGTGGGATGAGCTCAGGTGCTTTGAAGGAAAGTTGAAGGAAAGCCAGCGCAGCCTCGGATGACCGGGACCGGGGATATCTGAGCAGCAGGGTGAGGATGGGAAGCACCGTGCACGCTCAGCATCTGCCATGAAAGAAAGTTGGTGGTCCCGCTCCCCTACGCAGCAACAGCGGCACCACTATGGGACGGCACAGCGCTTGGGGCCCGTCCTGGCAGCGGGCATTGCTACCTGCTCCCGTCTGCAGCAAACACCCCCGCCGGCCCCAGCTTTTCCTCAGCTCCAGGTGTCAGGTCTGGGCAGGCAGAGAGCAGCTCAGCGCCCTTCAAAACACAGCCCCTGTGCTGCAGCCAAAGCGCACGCGGTAGGCAGGGTTCCATCTGCAGCTCAGGGCCTGGGTTTCCCCTCTGCTTTCTGGATCTCCGTGTCAGGTGCTATTCAATGAAGAAACCCTCCAGGTTTCCACTCCTGAAACCTTACACCTGCTCCATGCTCCCCCCTGGACAAAAGGCTGCTCCTGGCTCTAAAGAGCCCATCCCACCCCCACGCTCCCGAAGCTCAGCAGGAGCAAGGGGAGCGCAACGCAATGCAATGTGCAAACCCAGTGTGGTGCAAGGCCACAGACCTACAGACAGCAATGCACAGAACCCAGGGTGTAACTCCCCAGGGTCACAGAGGAGAATGCTGCTTCCATGAGGACGGTCTGTCCAAAGTCCAAAGCTGCTCTCAGGAAGCCTCTGCCGCCAGGAAGACAAGGCCACGTAATTTTGCTCAAACCATTAAGCCAGCAATGACTTCCCTGAAGTGCCTTATTAAACAACTGGGACCAAATTCCAGGAGAAAGCGCAGCATTTACAGCATTTCCAGGCAGCCCAGCCTGGCACAGGGGGGTCCAAGAGCAGAGCAAGCAGCAGGACAGGAACCAAGAGGCCTCTATGGGTGCTTCCCGCTGCCCACGCAGCAGCAAAGCGTGCTGCTTCCCTCCCTTCTGCACGGGGAAAACATGTCTGGCTGCTGCTCTGGGGTTGCCCCTCCTCCCTTCGGTGCCAGGAGGGCCAGCACTGCCCGCACATCGGGGCTGCTGTGGGGCTTGCTCCCTTCCTACAGGAGGGAAACGCAGGGAGTATGGCTGCGGGACAGAGCTAATCTCTTCCCCAGCTCTAATCCTCCAACAAATACACAGAGATAAGGGAAATCACCAGCAGTGATACAGCAGCTCCGGGTGGCACTCACGCTACCCTCGGCCACCTGAGCAGCACAAAGGCACCGCGGTCCTTCGGTGCTTCCAGCCCGGGGGTCCCTGCCCCATCCCCTCCGAAGGGGCCCCGCACAGGACCAGCCCCACGTCCAACCCCGCCAGGTCCAAGCCGCAGCCCAGCCCCGGCCGGACCAGCCCTCCCCGCCAGCTCCACGCCCTCCCGGCCAGTCCAGCCCCGAGCTCCATCCCGAGCGGACCCTCGCAGCAGGACCCGACCCATCCCCATCCCGACCCATTCCAACCAGTCCAAGCCCCCCTCTCTAAGCCAGCACGACCCCATCCAGACCGCTCCAAGCCCTTTCCAGTCGCACCGGTCCCTACCCCAGCTGCTCCAAGCCCTATCCCCCAACCATACCCCCACAATTCCCCAACCTCATCCCAACCTCCTCGAATCCCATCCCATCCCACTCCCTTCAGCTCCAAAGCCCAGCAGCACACGGGGGCTCTGACCCATCGCCCCTCCAAGCACCGCACTCACCATGGAGCCCCGCAGGCGCTGGGGGCCCCCCAGGTTGGCCCCACGTCGCGTCCTGCTCCGCCAGGGCTGGCGGTTTGAACTTGGCTCCACGCACGGGGCTGCGGTGGGAGGGGACGGGCCCGGCCCCATGCCGCGGGGGGAGCGTCGCGGCCGCAGCACCGCCAGCCCAGCCCCGGGGCTCCCCGCTGCCGCCCCCGGCGCCCGGCCCGCAGCACGCGGACCCCAGCGCGGCTCAACCAGGGGGAAGCCGGGGAAGGAAAGGAGACGTCTCCGGGCTCGAGGCAGAGCCGGCGGCTGCTCGCACCGAGAGATCGCGGCTGTGAGGTCAGGGTCCGGGTGGCTGCTCTGCCCCCAAAAGGCCCCGAGCAGGTGAGCGGGGAAGCGCGGGGCGGTTTCATCCCCACGGATGCTGGAAGCGACACGCGTGCATCCAGCACGGCAGAACCGGGGCTGCTCTTCCATGCCGGGACAGCAACAAAGCCCGGGGACGCACACGGCCCTGAGTTCGCATTTGGAATTTAATCCTGCCCAATTCACAGCCTGAAGTGCGACGAGCCCAGGTTAGCAGTTCCAGCTGCTGGAACACCCGCACGCACCGCGATGCCGGGTGTTTTCAGTGAGCAAAACGCCCTCCTGTTCCCCCTCTGCATTCCGAGCGGGGACATCAATGCCAGCACACGAATCCAGGCTGAGAACTCTGCCCTGACTCCAGGTTTCAGTTGGTTTGGTGCAGGACGGGATGGAAGGCACCCGACTCACACAGCGCTGCACTAGGACGAGATAAAGCAAAGAGCTCAACAGTCCTGCTCACACGTGCCAGGCTGAGAAGCCGGAGACAACAGAACAGGAAAATGTTCCACCACGCAAAGTGGGAATACACAAGAACATACCATTGGAGACAGGACCCATATAACTTGTTTATTGAGCTCTATATATAGATAAATTTTGTGGGCTTAAAAAACACAAAGACGTCTACAAGCGTTCGAGGGCTCTAAGATGGATGATCCCATTTATCTGTCAAACAGAAGAGAATGTAAAAGCCCTGGCCACAAGACGCAGTGAGCAGGCAGGGCAAGGGGAGCCCAGTGCCCAGGGGGAGGATGCAGCCTCCCAACCAGCCACTCCTCAGCCAGCCCAGCCCTTCCCTTGCATTTTCCCAGTTCCAGGGCACTCGGGCAGTCAAACCCTTCGAGGTGATGCTGACGCCCAAGTGAGGGGCAGGGGAAGCCTCTGATCTTGACACACTGACCACACGGCTCAGGTGAGATGCTCCAAGCACTCCCAGAGCTCAGGGGTTTCTCCAGCACAAAGAGCCACGCCACTGTGGTTCCAACCATCCCACTCCATCCCAAGCCCACATCCACCAGGGCTGTCTGGAGCCCTGTCCTGGCCACGTTCCTCTCCCGCACACCCATTCTCTCCTTTTCACAATCAATGCCTCCCACCTCGCTCCCCAGCCTCCTCCTGCTTCACCTTCCCATAAGCCCACAGTCAGGACAGACGTCAATGGGGCACCAAATCCCTAAGCAAGTCTCCCAGCACCTCTGTGACCAACCCACTTCCCAGTCAGAGCACAAGAGCAAGGCCACAGCCAAAGAGAACGTAAGGAAACAAAACACGAGCTGTATTTTATACAGATTTTCCAGACAATTGATAAGGTATTGTTCTTCCTCCAGCTAAATACATTATGTGACACACATACACAGACCCAAACACTTTTCATATACCTAAGTTCGATGAACGATCACAAGAAAGTCAGGTTCACTAGGTCAAAATAATACAGATTCCAAGCGTAGAAAATCGAAGACAACTTGTAAAGGGTCCCAAGAACACCAAAGCTCTCCCTCCAAAACATTGCCTTTCTGCCATCTGCACTTGAAGGTGGTCATCCAAAACACCCACAGTGAAAGAGCAGTTGCACATTGTCCCAAAGGCTTTAATGAAGCCTTACTCCTTCAAAGGGATTTCGAGGATTGCTGGGTTTTGCCTCATTATTTTAAAATATCACTGTGCTTAATGAAATGGGGCGTCTAGAAGAATAAAGGTTTTACTATGTACATTTAAAAGAAAAAAAAGGAAGTCTCTAAAATTCCACAAAATGCTCCACCTAGTCAGGTTTGAGGAATACTTCTGAGTTGTGCTGCAGTTTGCCACAGGAGGAGACCAATTAGAAAAAAAAAGGATCATCCCAGCCATCCCCCCCTGCTGCCCAGCTCCATCCCAGCAGAACCCCCATATCCTCCAAGAGGGCTCGGACACAACACAACAGATCTGCTGAAAGGAACCAGCATCAGGTGGGCCAAACACTACCCATAGTGCACAGAGTAGGGGACAAGGACAGGACAGGCACTTCATGCTACAGAGGAATCCAGAGCCACTGCTGAAGATCAGAAACCAGACAAGCACGAATTAAGGCTTCTAAATAGAGAGTGGATTCAGGTATCAGAATGAAAATGCCAATGCAGCCTTACAGAACTGCTCAGCTCCCTCCCTACGTTTACACCAGCAGCAACATCCAGAGGCGATTTAGGTGCACTTGTGCTGCAGAAGCTAATTACTGCATTGTGTGAGACCTAGAGCACTATCACTGGATAAAGGAGGAGGAATCAGCATTTCTCTTGGAGGAAAGATCTCTCATGTTGCCATCTATCTCCTGTCCTCTGAGCTCTGTGCCACTGTAAGAGCAAATGAACTGAAAACAGGTAAGCAGACAAGTCCTACAGAGGTGACTGATGCAGCTGAAGCCAGCAAACTCTAGAAGGTGTTTTTCAGCTTGGCGGCCACAAGCACAAGAATCTCTCCAATCTTTTTCTGCCAATTCACTATGTCTTTGGAGACATCACACCAAAGCTCTCCGTGGCGGGGTTCGGCGTTCTCACAGCGCTTCCTCACCTCTTCCTGTTGTTCCTACAACGAAGAGAAATGACAAATTGCAAGTCT
This sequence comes from Numida meleagris, assembly GCF_002078875.1. Classification (NCBI taxonomy): domain Eukaryota; kingdom Metazoa; phylum Chordata; class Aves; order Galliformes; family Numididae; genus Numida; species Numida meleagris. Next base: position 9,240,835 of record NC_034427.1, read on the forward strand.
GTGAATGCCCTGGTTTGTTGCAGCAAAGGGCCAAACATTTTGTAGTCTTCTCTCCAATTCAAACACTTACCCAAAGCCTACCCTCACCCCCCTGCTCCCCACTAAGGGCAGCATGGAAGGAAGTCTGAGTTAAAACTCAGTGGCAGCAACTCTCCTGCCTTGCTGAACAAACCGGCCTAATCACAGCCAAGCAGGTTTTGGCTACCCCAAAGAAACTGCAGCAGAAACTTCCTTTGTGTTACTGCCCCACAGGTCAAGCGAGAGGTCTCTGTGAAGTCAGAAGATAACACTGCCATCATTTCAGTAGTATCAGGCAGTCAAAACTGCCACGGAGATTAGAAGTGTTCCTTCAGCTGCGTCGAGTGCAGGCTGCCTATGGACACTCGTGAAGACCCAGGACAAGTTGCACAAATCTAGCATCACAACTAGAGGCAAAGCCTCCTAGCAGAGAGCTTGCATTTTCAGAAGGAAGATGGATTTCAGAGGCTTTTGCATGAACTAGCATGACTGAGGATAGCAAAGCAGCCAGGAAGACAGCTCTGCTAATGACAATGCCTTTTAGAAATCACCACACATGCCTGTGCGTGCTCACTCATGACCAGGTGTGACGGCCTCAGCCTCCCTCCTGTAAGCCAGCCAGGCAGCAGTGTGCTCTGCCCAGCACCGCAGCAATTCCCAGTGCTCAGTAACCAACACCAACCAGGGATCCCTGCTGCCTTCCTCAGCTCCCTGTGTTTGCAGGTGCACGCTCACCTCTGTGCCGTGCTGGAGCTCAAACTTGTAGAAGAAAGCCCAGGCGTCTCCCAAGTCGGAATCAATCTTCACTGTTCGGTGGAACCATTCTCGGGCCTTCGTTATTTTACGCTCGCTCCAGAACAATCTGTTGGGAAAAGCAAATAAATAAATATCCTCTCCAGAAGAACACAGCAATCTGCTAGCACTGCATGGGTATTTCATTTCTTTGTTCTCCCAAGAAGGAAACGCCAGATTCTGCAGTCATCTGCTACTGCACTCCCCCTGGGAAGGGATGAGACATGAGAGGACTGAGCACTTCCACAGCTCCCTCTTCACTCTGCTCACTGCCAAAGGAAGAGACAGACACCCCAAAGAAGGGCAGTATCAATTACCCTTTGAGCTCAATCCTTGCTAACTCATTCCTTCAATTTTGCTGTGGAAAGGGACAGGATTGTATACATCCAGCTATTTTCCCCTCTCTTCATTTCTTCATATCTCAAGTTGATTTTAGCCATCTTAACAATTAAATAACTTCAAGCAGTTGCAAACTGTACACATGTTAATGGAGCCATGACTGCACGCAATCACATGCACTAGGAATGCTCCAGTGGAGCAGAGCTCTCCTGCCATCCCCACCTTACAAGGAAAGACACACATGTAACACTCCAAGCTCAAACCCAACCCTGGCACGCAGCCCCATGGCTGCCATTTCAAAAAGGGCACTTGTGAATTCTGAAATTTCTCCCCAGTAATTAACCAGCTGAGTCAACAGTCTATTGGTTTCATTCCTTCGCATTAAAGAGTTCATTTGAGCTAGTAAGGTCCTTATCAAATCAAACAGCCATCCCTCATAAAGAGCTTAGCCAGCCATAAAATTATACAGCTTATGTGATTGTTTTTAAGCCCTATAATACTCTTGATTGTTCCGTGTTAAATAAACTGTGATTTGAAAGGGCACCAACAATGACAGCAGAGGCTAAACACCTGCAAGTAGTGGCCATATTCAGAATAATACTTCAAGCTTCCTACAGATGTGTGACTGAGCACGGTATTACCATACCTACAGGCAAGTCGGGATGGGAGGCAGAAGCAGTTTGTGTTGGGATTAGCTGCTCAACTGCCTGAGGTGCAGCAGAAAGTGCCTGGAAGCAGCTTCAACAAAGCAAAAGTTAACATTTTTCTCGCTTGCTGCTAAGGCAGAACAAGGCAGCTGTTATCTGTCAGAACCCAGCGTTGCAGTCACTGGAGTGTATCCTACAGTTTTCTTTGGCCTATAAAAAAGAGTTGTGAAAGAATTGGGCAACCGTTTGGGCAACATGCTTTCTGCATTAACCTCTGCTGGTATTCACAAAGGAAGAGAAGTTTGTTCCAGTCACGACTGCTGCGGAGCGGTCTGCAATCAGATCAGATAGGATATGGTCTGAGTCCATTCTAATAATAGATTTTCATCACTGGAAACCTCACAACTTGCTCTAGAGAAGTAGACAATTCCTGGTAGACTATCTTCCTGTTCCAGTGAAGCAAACTACAGTGTGACTTGTAGTCTGCATTCCAGGAAGGGCCACAACTGAAAGAAAACTGACATAGCAGAAATTCAGGAAAGAAGACTAAAGCACAGCACAAGCTAGCTTAAGATTGAAAGAATCTGGCAGAATCTAGGATAGAGAGAAAAGATGACGAGTGCAGCATCAGCCACATAAAAAGCAAAGAACCACCAGCAGAAACTATCCATATTTTCAAAAATACGAAAACATATCCTATAAAACCTCAGTAAGCCTAGCTCATCTGAAAGCGTGCCAAAATTCCATTTAAGGGGCACAAAGATGGTTTTCACAAACTGCCAATACCCAGCAGTAGAAAAGGACTCCGTGTGAATGTATTACTGTCCATGCTGCAGTCCCAAGCCCACCAGAAGAGCCTGAGGGCAGGCTGACATCCCTTGTTCTGAATCAAGGGAGAGCAGCAGGTTTGCACAGTTACTAGGAGACAGCTTGAGAGCTGCTACTTGCTCCGAGGCTTACAGAGCTGCTGCAGCCAGCATCACGTGGTTGTGCTCAAGTGCAATGTTTCAATCAGGGATGCAGCCACACACAAAAACGAGTGTCTTTACTACATCAAGCACAAGAACTCACTTGGCCACAGCCAACAGAACGTGTGGGTCATGTTCACACTTCTTCAGGGCATCCACACTCTTGGTCTTCCGTTGCGGTCGCGCTTCAAGGAAAATTGCCTCTGACCACAGGATTCCTTAATCAAGTACAGTAGAAAGATTGGTTAGTGTGAATCAGAGATTAATCCTCTCCATCACATCTGTCATCAGGCCAGCGCTCTCTGAAGTGAGCAGTACCACTGTCCCCAACCTGGGAGTTATCCCCGCACCTCCACCTCACCTCACTCTTCCAGCATGGATTCTTCATTCAATGCTCAGGAATTTAGCAACTGGCTGCACCACAGCGGACCCTCAGTTCTGAATGTTTCTGTACCACAGCATCACTGCCATGTCCCTAACGCCAGTGTGCACAAGCACAGAGCTCAAGCCTTTCACACAAGGCACTGCACACAGCGGAACAGCAGAGGGGAACTCAGCAGCAGCAGCAGCAGACTGGTCTGAATAGAAAGCTACAGTGGCAGGCGAAGTCCCACAAGGTGCAAAGCACACCACTCGGAAGCAGTTTCAAGGGTGCCAAAGAACACCACAGTATTATTGATGCTGGCTCTCCACACATATGACGAAGGACACGGTAGGGCCAGGAAAGCTGGGTTTAATCCCTAGTTCCTTTCATTGCCAAAAACAAGAAAGGAAACACGCTCAGAGGAGCATGAAATCTTCAGTTTCTAATGCCAGTCAACCATGCCTGCTGATCACTTCAAGGCGAAGCCTGAAAGCTTGGGTCTGCCAGGACTCTATCAAAGCACTCTCGCTTCCCATAAACTGCACCATGGGAATTTACACCGACTCAGATGACTGCAGTTACAGACTGGAGCAGAACTCTCCGTGTTCTCAAGATCTGCTCTTTACATATAGGGTCAAACCATTTTTTACAGACCTCTATTTTCAGGCCTGCTGAGGACACAAACACCATTGTATTTCAGTTCTATCCTTTGTGCCACCTACCTACGTCAGCCACAAGGAATGGTAACCAGATCAGCAACTGATGGACACGAGCCTCTGGTTTACATGACTGTAGGTGTCCAACAGACTAAATCCTGCAGGCTTATCTTCCTAGTTTGTAGAGTTTTAAGAGTTGGAAGTTATTTTATTTAAACAAAATCTGAGATTTTACTGCCTATTTCCATAGCAGCAGGCAGATTCTGCAAAAAAGCCTGAGGTGGCAAACACAAGAAGCATTAGGTCATTCACAAAACAAAGTGGGTATTGCTTTGTTGACCCACTCACATGGAGAGCAGCTTGCAATGAGTTTATCAAGCCATAAAAGTCACTTAATTCCCATTATTTCACCAGGATGACTTAAGCAGTCATCAGTCAAACACCTTTCAAAACCCAGCCTGAAGGCAAACTAAAAAAGGCTTGCCCTGTGGTAGGTTACTCCTCTTTCTACTTCAGTGACATCCTCTCTCCAAAGATGTCAACATGTTTAAATAATTAAGCCTTCCCACAATTCTGTCAAAAAAAAAAAAAAGGAAACATTATGCACTTTCTCCTCCCATCCCAAGAGGCAAATGTTTCCACTGCTGGTTAGAACCAACCAACTTAGTTAAGGAAAGGCAAATAGGTCATATAAGTTAAAATAATAAAAAAAACAGGATTAAACACCCATGGTACTTGATCCCCTAATCATAACTGACTGAAATTTGCTGTCAGTGTAAGTTGTTAAGTGCACAAGCCTCATTAGTAGTGCAACCAGCATGGGCAAGCCAACAACAGGAAGCCTCTTATGGCCAATTATACTCCATTGAGACAGGGAAAAACACATCCTTTTTCCACCAAACTCCCTAATTACAAAGACTTGTCCATCTCCAACATTAAACCTTGGCACAGACTTCCACCAGCTTCAGAGAAAAGCCACCCATATCCAAGATTATTTCGCACGAAACCTCTTGACAAACTGTCTACCACGGAGCCAACAATGCCAGCACCAACCCATGTCCCCCCCCAGTGTGAGGCACTACAGAGTAACTGGGATAACTCACAAAAACCCTCAACATCCCCTTTGCAGGAGGATGACTGACACTTCTCTAAACGTTATTCTGAGACATGGCCAGAAAGGACATCATGGAAGAAGATGAGCCTTCACTAACTGAGCAAACACATCGCTGTGTTTAAAATAAAAATGAGATCCAGCTCACCTGAATTGGGGCATTCTTGCAAGGCCTTGGCCATCAGAGTATTTGCAATGTTCTTTAGCCCAGCTCTGTACTCCAACCGCACAGACTCTAACCTGGTAGGAAAGAAACCCAGCAATGGTATTTATGGAAACACATTCACTATGAACAAATCAACTCTGAGTCAGGTGAAAGTCACTGGAAATTACAAACACGTGCCTATAGGAATACACGCACGTTACTGACCTCTTCCCATTCCTCTCCATTTAAAAATAAATGTGACCATTATTTTACAATGGCCTAGTCAATTTCTCCTATCATTTTTGACCTATAATAGAAACAAAAGACCCCTTGACTTTCATGTTCTCTAAACTACAGCTATCTGTAAAGAAACATAAGGTCCCCAGCTCCTTAGAGTAGCAAGACACCAGCCAGAATCTCCAGAGCACTTCTGATATTCAGAAGTTGTTAATCCAGAATAAATGCTAGGATAGGCGTGCTCACAGGTTCCATAACCAAATACCTGAGGTGTAAAATAGTTGGCCTGAAGCACGCATTGGCCTTGCAGCCCAAACTAAATTCATGTCTACACAACTCACCAGAGGTCCGCGTTCTTTGGATTCTTTAGGCGAGACTTTTCCAAGATGGCTCTTGCTCTGGTCAGCTGCCCCACTTTCTCTTCCAGTCTGGACAGCAAAAGCCACAGGGGTATGGAATGGGGACACTTTTTCAACTGTTTAAAAGAATAACAAAAGGTATGGTACTATGAAGATCTGAAAACACATTATAACCCCCATAAAAAAAGGAATTCCTTCCTTACATCTTCCTGAGGAGTTCAGAAGTGAGAGAAAGGTGACCACATCTCTCAAATTTCTCCTAGTTAATCTTATAGCACTCACCAGTAAAATCTAGTTTCTCCGATAACCAAAAGAGCAAGTACACCAGCTATGACTGAGCTATCCCAGTGCCAAGCAAAAAGAAAGAATACACCTCCCTTAACAGCACACCTGTAACTTGTGCTCCATCTAGAGATGGAGAGCTCTAATAAATAATGAAACCACATCACAGAGTATGCAGGAAACACATTGCCTTCGAAGCTCACAAAGTCATTAGGACACTGACAGAAACCTGCTTCCCTCTTACTATCAGGACAGATGAGTTTCACCATTTAAAAGACACGTGAGTACTCCTAGACCATCTCTTTTTACAGTGTTTACCTAACCTTGTTAGCAGGGTCTTCCCTTAGTTCTTGCAGGTCTTAGAGAATTATTGTGTAATGAATTTTTTCCTGCTAGTGAGTAGTCAAGCACGCAGCAAACTCTCTCAAGCAAGAAAGTGAATTTTGCACACGCATACTGGCTAAGAGATAAATTCTCACTGCTTATTTCAACACTCTAATATTTTTCTGTTACTGTTTTAACCAATGACAAGGAGATAACAGAAGTCACCTCTGCAGTTAACCTGGGACAGAGCCCTTCCCATCCTGATTTGAAAAGAGACACCTGTCCACATCACAAGCACAAAGCAAACTTGCAATAACATGCATCTTACCCCTTGATTGTAAGCCTCCCTTGCTTTCTCCACCAGCTCTTTTTGTTCCTCGATTTGTCCTTTCATCATCCACAGTTTGGGGAAGTCCTCATAGTGCTTTAGGGCTTCCTCACAAAGCTCCTGGGCTGCAGCAATGTTTCCAAGCACCCATTCTAACTTCACAGACTTCATGAAGACCTGAGAAAGAGCCAGAGCTGTTTATCACTAGTAGCCATTGGAAAAACAAAAACAAGAACTTTGTCAGTGCAGTGGGTTCCCATGCTCATGCATTCATTAGAAAGTTATTCATGAGCTGTAGCTCGAAGTAGAAGGCTCTCTGTCCTCCTCTTCTGGCAGGCAATCTAGAAGATCTAGGATGAAGTACAAATTGGGGGCAGGGGAGATCTAAATTTCCCTGTAACAACCCAGGCTTTTTCTCTTACTTGGACAAATTACAATGATGCTGTATGCACAGCTAAATATTGACAAAATTTATCACACCAGAAATAACCGTAGAGATAAACACAAGACTGTAACTTTAAATAAATTCGACGAGTACTGTCTTTAAGCACAGCATAACTGCGTCTTCTGTGAGAATATTTTCACTCTCTTTTCTCCAAGACACGCATTTATGCAACAGGAACATTATACCAACAGCTGTAAACTGGGAATTTCCTGACTTTTGCCATTTGTGTGAAAAAATTTGAAACCCTTCACTTGATCCTAGCCTCCGTTCCCATCATGCCGCAAACTGTGTGTTGCAATTTGCTGGAGAAGTGCTACGGTGCCTGCAAAAGGCAGTGGCAGGGAGCCATCTGGTCAATCACTTGAGGCCACGGAGCTGAAGGAGCTCCTGCTTCCAAACTCAGCTCCCCCACTGCCATGAGAAGCCTCCTCGGCCTCTCCACCCTTCACACATCCTTACCCTTGCGGTGGGGGCACTGCTGCGAGCTTTTGCCAGCAGCCTCCTTGCTCTTTCATATTCATTGTTTTCCGACTCCAGCTTGACGGCAGCCAGCCAGATCTCCTCGCTGTTGGGGTTGGCCTGCAAGAACATCAAGTGACAGACAAATGCATGCAGTGAATCAACAGCAGATTTAATCCTTCGTTTGATCCAGATTAAAATTGAAGTCAGAGCTCTGTCAATCCACACTAGGACTTTTTTCAGTTCAAGCTCCTCCCAATCTTCTTTGACCTTTGAAGCTCATGGAAATTCTACGAAACAGATGCGCAACACAAAGATATATTTCAGTTGAGAAGTTGGATGCTTCTCAACTGTTGAAAAGCGTTAATGCTTGATCCCCTGAACTTTCAGTTTAACTACTGCAAAAATCAGAGAGTCTGTCACAGTGAGACCCTCACTTCATTATCCCTGAACAAAAGAAGCTGAAGCTCAGATTCCCAGCAGAGGCCTGTGAACAGCACCCCTCCAACACAAACTGTTTCAGGAACAATCATGTCAAGAAATCTTCAGAATATTTACAAAAATGTCCTAAATTTGGTCTTGGTTCTAAGTCTCTTGTAGCTCCTTGCTGAGGAGCTGTCATTTATTTTTGCTCCTTAGCTCCTGAGGCCTCATTTCCACATTAGAACCGTACCTCTCTCCCCATCTTCCAGCATCCAGTGGACAACTCCATTCACTTTGCTTCAGATCAGTGGATGTGGTCCAAACCATAGGTAAAAGAGCAGCCTCACTAATTGGGGCAAATCACTACCTTTTCTGCTGTGAAGACAGATGACCAAGCACGAGACAATGCTGATCCACGACTGGGTTTGGTAGGACCAATGGTAGTAACACTAATGGTCTGAACTCACAACTTGGTGTGGTAATACTAAAAGAGCAGTAATGCACTCTTGCTTCCAGCTTGCTAATATTTTACAGGAGAACACTTCTGACAAATAAAACTATCAAAGAACAGAGGAAATCTCCTCATACCGAAGGGCAGCAGAAATCAGGTGAACATTGACAGAAAAAGCCTACTTTGTATTTTTTAGTTCACATTTACCACCACTACACAAATCTAACATACCCACCTGGAAAGCCAGGGCCAAGATGCTTCTGGCTGCTGGCACATCTCCTGCCAGCCACTTCGATTTGGCTCCCATGAGCCACAGCACTTCTGCTTTGGGACAGTGAGCAACAGCTCTCTGCAAAAGAGCCTCCAAGGATTCTCTGAGACAAGAAAGAGCAAGTTACAATCGCTCCAAGCACTGCCAAAGGCGAGCTCTCACACTTGACTTCCACTATCATTCAAGGCTATAAATACTGTTGCAAAGTCCAGTGCTGTAAACCTTGATAAGTTGTTTCATAACAAGGAAAGGGTGGGGTCTTTTTTCCATAAGCTTTCTGAAATCAGCACTCCACAAACGGCTCATTGTTCAGACACCTTTGTTTGATAGCTGCTGCAGAAAGACTCTGCGCATAAACAGCTCATTTGTCTTGGAGAGAGCCAGTCTTCTAAACAAACCTCAGCAGAAACTGAGACAGGAAGCTCTTCAGAATTATTAGATGGAGCTGCCTTGATCTTACTGACATTTTTTTTCCTTCTCTGGAAAATGCACTTCATGTAGAACAAGGGGCTTAAAGCCCGGCCACCACTGGGAAACAAAGGAGAACAACATCAAAGGCAAAGGCACACTTGTTCCAAAAGCACAGAACTCAGTCTCCACAGCCACTTCCACACAATAGCCACGTTAGCTTTAGCAGGACTAATTTCACCTGCATAGGAGGTTTACTACACAGACTGTTGGCTTTATTATAAAGTTTGGACAGTAAGGTTCAGATGTGTAGAGTTTTATGAATAAACACCAAAACAAGAGGCCCAAGCTATGACAGTGCAATACTAATTCATAATTTGACATTATGAGAAAATGCCAGAGATGCTCAGACTCGGTGCTAAAGTAGTTTTTCTACAAGAGTTAAACAAACCACCACGAAATATGGCAAGCTTTATGTTATTCTGCATTCCCATTTTTTTTCTAGAAATGCTTTCTCAAAGATGACTGTCCCTGCTTTGCCTACTCATAGCTATTTTTACTAAGTAATCTCTTCTCCTAAAGAATTCCTTGTTCTCAGGTTGCCAGACCTGCAAACAATACCGCTGAGCTTTCACCAGCTGAACTAATGCTGTGGAACAGCACACCTTATTGCTGATCTTGTAGCTCTTCTACCTTCCCAATCTGTCGTGCAGCACTGAGGAGGAAGAGCACCTTCAGCCAAGGATTATGCAGTGCATGTACCTTGTTCCATGGTTCTTCTCAAAGTATGCTGCTCTCAGCCACACGCTCTTCTTGCTTGGGAAAACTTGCAAGGCATAAGCATAAATTGCTCGGGCACACTCCAGAGCATTATGGGCAACACACTAAGGAAGAAAAGAGCAGAATTCAGTTTAAAGTTGCAGTGAAATCAAGGGCAACACAGAATGACGTGTAATTCAACACAGAACTCAGAAACTTGCTGTATGAGTTGGGACACCACATACTTTGACATTGGCTTTTTTAAAGGAAGCACAGAGGAATGTTCCAATTGTCTCTCTTTCAGTGCCCAAGTATAATGCCAAAATGTAATTTAGTTTGTAGTGCATGCTTAAACTACTCCTCAAATGCAAAGAAAACACGGTAAAACTTTTACATACTCCCTGCTCAGTCCCACATCACCTCTTCAACTACAGTGTTCACCCCTTGAAACTCAACTGTTAATTTGTTGAACAAGACCTTCGTCTTTGTTGACATCCCATAAATAAATAAACAAATCAGCAAGCAATCTACCAGAGTCACCAACTTCCTGCTTAATAAACATTCAAGCCTGAAAAGAAGTTCTGCAATGCAATAACCCCCTGAGAGGGGGACTGGCCAAACGCAGGCAGATGGTGTGCAAATCGCATCCGCTTTCGGTGATTAGAACAACCTTACTTTTCTGGCTCCAGTTCCACCTCCTCCTATTTAGAAAAAAAAAAAAACCACAGCATCACAGCTGGACATACACTGTCTGCATCTTCCATCCAGGTATGTTTCCGATCTTCTTCCTCAATCCCAATCCCAATCACAGCTCGCATGATTGCCTGGCACGTGGCCACGCTTCCGGCTTTATCACATTCCTCAGCATCCTAGGGACAAGAACAAAAGCTGCTCGTTTTGAGACATCAACAGCAAATCCTCGTGTGCAAACACATGGGGGGGCATTACTGATCGCTATGTCTGACAAATACCTTATTACTCAAACATATCTCCACCCTAGAGAGATCACACCCAAAGGAAGGTGCTATAGCTGCACACAGGAACAATCTGAAGGGTGACAACGCGTGATCTTTCCAGCATTGATCTCCAGGCTGGGCCACACAGAGACTTTGCCAAGAAAGGATGCAGGATTAGAGAAGAAAGAACTGTAACATCAGAACTACTGACCTTCTTTCAGCTTTGGTTTTTAAGTCTGGTACAGAAATGGAACAGTTCTAAGTACTGAAAAGGAACTCACAAAAAGACAAGGATACAAAGGTGATGCGTTCTTGTTTTTGAAATAGAAAACTGAAATTAACCTTTAATTGTTTTAGTGCTGTAAAGAAAGTTGTAATTCATTCAGATGTTAAGAAGAATATCTGTTTAATATAAAATACTTTGTTAATTACTGATATTCTCTTACTCAGTGGCTGGAACGTTATGCTGCCTTGACCCGCTGCAAGCGATATCAGTAGTAAACTGGTTTATGGGGTTATGTTTAAACATAGCAACTGTACATATTCAGGAGGAAAGTTCTTTTACCTATAACATCAAGCCACTTAAATGGCAACAGCATCTGAAGGGTTTTACTAACTTGGGAAACTAAAGAATCACAGTTTTCAAAGGTGGCCAAACCACTAAAATTCCATAGAACTTCTTGCTACTTTTCTAGCACAAAAGTTCAAAAACAGGACAACATGTATCAGTGTGATGAACCTGCACGGGGGCTGTGCTTTGTAAACATCATCAGAAAACCCGGTTCCACGTGTTACCTGTGCCTACTTTGCACAGCCTCAGGAGGCACTACAAGCCAGTAAAGGACTAACAACATTCCCTGTCTGCTGCATATGCAATATTTGTATTGACTTCTTACAACACCCTCCAAAGACCTCTCTGGCAAACAGGTGCCTTTTAAGCCAGAAAAGACATGTGCAAAACATATATAAACCCTCAGCTGGAGGCTTAAAGCTTCCCTCCTACTCGAGGCAGCGGCTGCTTCAACTCAAAGCTGGTTATTTTCCAAGAAGTAAACCAGACATTCCACAGCTCAACATGCATGCCATCCCAGTGGATCACTTCTCTATGCCCTTGGCATTCCTCAGTGTTTTAGTTTCACTGAATTATTTTCCACAGGGATCTCCGCTGATAAGCCCAGTGCAAAATCGCTCCAACCTAGCATCAGGCAACAAAAAGCTTCCAAACAAAACTTGAAGGGTTCACCCGGGTCCCTAACCAAGACCAGGCCAATACCTGTATCCACTGCTCTCTGTTGATTTCCACACCGTTGGCCCTAAGAGATGTGATGGCTCTGTCGATGATTTTCTCCACCATCTGGGTGTTTCCATTGGCCTCCTCCAGCTTGGCAGCAGTAATCCAGATGTGACGATCCGTTGGAATATTCTCACGGGCTTTGTTAAGGACTTTACGAGCATTCTCATATGTCTCCAGCCTTGCCAGAGCAAGCCACAGCTGCAGAGCAACAAAATATGTACTTCAGATTAGAACAAGGAGACGACAACGCCTCCGTATGGCAGCATCAGCCTAAAGAGCTGAGCAGCTTTATTCTGTTTGCTACCAGTTGGCAACTGTCCTCAAGTTGAATAAGCAAGCTGCAGAATACCAATGCAGAAATAGCAGAACCAGAGCCTACTACCGTCCTTAGAGCTAAATCCTAATCATCTCAAGGTACCGTCTGCATATGGCAGGCTTACACACCAATATTTACCACCCATACTACTTTTTAAACAGCTGAATAGAAGATGCTTCTGTTCAGCATTTCAGAAACAAGCCGGAAACATTTACACAGGAAAACAAAGTATGTAATGACTACCAGACAATTAAGTCTGGGGAAAAAAACACTTCACATCCTTCTGCCTCGCAGACAACTACGGCGCTCACCTGCCTTTGGTTTTCAAAGCCCTATTGCTAACCTAAAGCAGAATTCAGAGGGTTGCTGTGTTTGACTTTTGTCAAGCTTACTTCAACGCTGGTAGGGCAGCACTCCACAGCGCGGCTCAGCATGATTCTGGCATCCTCAGGTTCTTCCAGCTCCACAGCTGCCTTCCACAAACGCACCGAATTTGGAACATGCTCAAGGGCTAGAGAGGCAAAAAACAATTATGCAAATCAGGAGGAAAGAGGTTTACCAAAGAGAAATAGAGTTTTCAAAGATAACACTTTAAAGACTTAGTCCCGTTACAGATAAAATTTCCTGCAAGAGAAAAGGGAGAGAGATGCAATTACATTAATTCTCGTTTTAACAAAGAGAACTTAACATCAGAAAGTAAAAAAAAAATCTTAACTTTAATTGGAAACAGGTTTTGCCAAGACAAGGGCTTTTCTGATTGCAAGCTGTAATTACATCCCACAGTAAAACACCTAGCTGAGCAAAGCCTCAAGTCTCAGCGTGGTGAAAGGGATTTCTGTACTGATGAATACCTGAGATACTGTTTTAATACATGTAACACTGATAAAAAATTGCAAATATGTAAGGTTTAAGTCTATACTACTCTAATAAAGAATTAGGCTCTTTAGAATCTCCATGCCTTGCAAAACTGCATTAAGAAATATGTCAGTGATAGGGCTTTATCTGAGAAAACCATAAAATCCCCATTTCCTCTCAAGTTTTTACACACCACCAAGTTCACAACAAAGTTTTCATTTAGGCATCAACTGAGAGGTCACCAGATTCCAATTTATTGCCCCAAAAATATCCAAAAATAATCCAAAATCCAAAATAATCCAATAATCCAAAAATAATATAGGAGGATGCATAAAAGCCTTAAGTTATCACTGACACTAACACCTTAAGGCACCCACTTCTAAGGATGCTTCCAGCAATCCAACAGGGCCTTCTCATCTAATCAAGAGTTCATCAGGCACCTTCCATCTTGTCCAAGAAATAGCTACTCCCAGTAGAAAGTGCATTCTCTGCAGGCTGTTCTAGATGTGCTGTCTGCAAAAAAGCCTTAAAAAAACAACTTTTCTCATCCTGGCTCTTTATAAACTGACATTAAGAAGCATTTTTTTAACCCCTTTTTTCCACAACTTGCAGAGATGACCATACTTGGAAGCAATTAAGTTGATACTGCACCATGGTGATCACACATAAATGTGCTGCAGCAACGCGGGACTGAACACAACCTTTACCAATAGGGAAAGCATAACTGCAGAACCACAGAAATGAGGAAAGTTGCATCTAAAACTACCTTGGTACTAGCCAGGCTTCCAGGCATTGCTGCTCGTTTAAGCACTCCCGGGAAGGCTGAGGCACACTGCTGAGCATGATCTTCAGAGCACATCTAAGCTCCACAGAAACGCACAGAACATTTACAAGCACTGTGCACTGAGGTTTGGAGCATTAACCATTCCACCTCAAGTCCACAGCAGCAGGAGATTTTTCTGAAGCGTTTTAAGTGAATAATATCAGCTTGCAAGAGCTGAAAGCACTGCTCAGCAGGACAGAGCATGTTTTTGTAGATAGAGCATTCGATTTTCACACCTCGAGATGTATTTTGAACACTCAGCCTGCTGTCTTTAGTCAGAGAGAGGCTTTAAAAGCTCCAGAGGTTCTGCTGGATGGCAGGAATGCACACAGCCAGGCAGAAGAGAGAAATACACTATGAGAGACCACACTTCAGTGACATTACCTGGCAGTCAGCCTTTATTTTTGGACAAACACTGGGCTGAACTGTCACTTGGCTTAAGGCTGTACATCCTAACGGTCCCAAGCACTGCATTGCTGATGTCCCCTAGGTAGTACAGGGGCACTGTGAAGTTGATTGCTAACACACAGGTATTGGAGGCAGCAGGATCAACTGTGTTCCACTCCACCAACAGCTTTGTGTCAGAGTTTAAGCAAGTGGTTCGTAAGCTGGAACTTGACACAACGCTTAAAGTGAAAGAACAGATTCTGACCTTAATGCACAAGTCATTGCTTTCACACAAGATGCTTTCCTTCCAGTGTTGGACTTAGAAATCTACTCCTGCTCATGTAAAAGCATTCTCTTGTTCAACATCCATTATTATTCTTGCAGAAGAAGAGGGTATCACAGGAGCAATGCTCCACAGAACAATGCTCCGTTAAGCCAGTGAAAATAAAACAAGCCACCAAATAGTGCCTTTCATCCACAGGTGGTTTACATGCTCTAAGAGGCCATTTCACACCAATACGCAATTTACAAGCAACAGTAAGAGGTAAGAGGCAACTTGCATCCTTTGAAGCCAAGTCAATCTAATACTGTAGACTGCATCACAGGGATGCATTAGGTGTATTAAACATAGATCCCATTCCCTGGCTAGATTAAAGTCCTGAGACATAATTGATGCAGTTTGGCACTCGTGAAGGATCCAATCTCTACCAATACAGGCACATCAATTTAAAGTAATCAAAGACCACCGTGAACCTGCAAGGAAAACCTGAGTTCGGGACAACACAACAAACTAAAAAAGAGAAGTCATTAAAAGAGAACAGGTTTAGGAAAAGACGGCTGTTCCACAAAAGAGGAAAACCTCCAAGTTCAACACAGTAAAGATGTAAGGTTTTAAAAGTCAGCACCAGATCAAAAAGCTGTTTGTCAAGAACACAAACTGTTACACTAAAACAAATCTCAAGGCCCACAGTGCTCAATGAAATGACAACTCCAGAGCCTCTAAAGCTCCTCCACCAGAAATCACTGCTGTCTCCAACAAATTACAGACAATCCAAAAGTCATACACAGTCTGACATCTTTTCTAAAGCATAAGAGAAGATGGTTAAAGCACCCTTTTCCCCTCAGAGCACAGTTTTTGAATTGCTTTCATCTACCTCTCTAATCTTCACCAAGTTGGAATTGCTTTCAGTAAATAAAACATTGTTTTGCAATTGCTCAGTAACAGCAGCTTTCTGCTAAGAGATGTTTTACAAGTATGACAACCGCTCCACTCTGACTCAACAGCAGTGATTTCCATCATTAAGCCATACATTATTAACAACTATTTTCACTAAAAAGGCCAGGAAAAAAAAAAGCATTTAAAATCCTACAGGTATTTCTTGAACAATTTACAACACAACGAAAACAGAGGTAGACTCAAAGACTTTGTTCCCTGGCCCTGCAGAAGCTCTCACCTTTCCTAAGGACGCGCTTCTTGGCACGGATATCTGTCTCCAGCTCTGCTGCTCTGATATAGATCCGCACAGACTGAGGGAGGTGGCGGACAGCTTGGGCCACAACAGCCTTGGCTGTATCTCCAGGCTGAAGCCGAGCAGCTTCTAACCAAACATCTTCACTCTGTCAGGAAGAAAAAGCAGCCTTCTTTTACACCAAAAAGATTCCTGTGAGCAAGAACGTAGAACTTCGTTTTTAGCTAAGTAAGGGTTCTTTTAATATTGCACATAGTGAAGCAGCATCAGTCTATAGCTAATAATAGCTTAACAGACAGATGCTGCTGCTTGCAACCACAACCTGCTTGTACTGTCCAGCAAGGAAACAAAGCAATTCTGACCTTGGGGCACATCTCTGTTCCTTTCATGATGAGATTCCGAGCCACCTGCAGTTTGCCAGTGACTTCTTCCAGTCGGGCTGATGCTATCCAGGCTGGTGGATGATGAGGATTGGTTTCTCGTACAGATTTCAGGAGCAAACGAGCTTTTTTGATATCACTAATGAAGGAGAAAAGACAAGCAGGAACGTTTTCAGCACACGAGCAAACAATTCTCCTGAATTACTAAGTACTTCAGTTACGTTTTCACAGCCCAACTCAGATGCACAGTACCTGTAACTTCCAACATTTCCATATTGGTGACAAATTACACGGTACAGCTTGCTAACATTCACTAACACAATGAGATTGGAGAGAGAATCGGTTTAGTATTTAGGTAAGATTATTTAAGAATTACAGCCAGGCACTTGCAGCTGGAAGCTAATAGGCAACAGCACTGATTTAGTTCCAGTTTTATCATCAAAATTTGCACATACCAAAAACTCACCTGTCATCCTTTACAAACTAGATGTTAGCTGAAAGCCACCCACTCAGACAGATTTCCATTTATATGCAGGATCACAGCCATTATTAAGAGGCTTAATCAGCTAATCCTTCTTAAACTTACTTGATATCTCCTCCATGTGTGGGAATCATTGAATTCAAATCCGTCAGATATCCTTTCGGGTCCACCACAGTCTGCCCACTCACAGAGTCTGACACCTGGGAAAGTCAAGTCAGCGCTACTGAAGTGATTGCTCACAGCCCCACAGCCCCCCTGCACACATTCAAGACTGCAAAAGACACTGCTCCTATACAAAAAAAGTCTTAAGACATTCATCTGTCACCATGACCAAGGAAAACACAAGTCCTTGCTTATTAGCCTTTCCACCCCCCCCCAACTTCTGAAATACATGGACTTACTTTTAACTTAGCAGTTAAAAATATAGTACCACTGAAATCAAAGAAAACAAGCAGCTTAGTTTTCAGTCACAAAAAGGACTTTTAGCCTTACCAGTTAAAGCCCATCTTTTTAGTGCAAAGCAGATTTAAACGGAAAAATCAACGGTAAAAACAGAAATCAACAACACAAGAACAATATTTCTCAGCATTCTGTCCTGAATAAATCCTTACATAAGATGAAGAGGTCATAGCTGAGCTGTTTCTCCTATCTAACAACCAACAGAGAGACACTATCCTAAAATCAGGCCTTAAAGAGGAGCACCCCACCAAATTCAGTACACCTGCAGCAGATTCCACCTTCTAGCGTGCTCACCTGGCTTAGTCTCATGTCCATCAAGGTGTTCCTGGCTTGGCCAATCTTCCTCATATCCAATTCACCTGTCCCAGGTGTCATTAAGCCTGGCGTCATTCCTCCTGGGTACGGAGTATTCAAGCCCCCTGGATATGGAGTATTCAATCCACCAAATTGCTAGAAACAAGAGCAAGAGAAACAAATTCCTAAAAACATCTTCTGAGATGTCAGAAGAGAATTCAGGTTCTTTGCACGCCTGCTCTTACTGCTTTGACTGCTGGGCAGAGATGCCCATGCCCTGTCTTACTTCTGACATTTTCCCCTGTGCTGATGACAACACAACTAGAACAGTGGCTTCCTTGAATCACAAGGCATTTCTTACACAGGTTTTGCAAATCGGTAGGTCCTTACAAATTTAGCCAAGTCAGCAAAACAGGAACAAGAAAGTAAATGAAAGATTTGAATACAAGCACATTTAAACAACAATATCTACAAAGAAATCACAAAGACATCTGGTGCTCATTCAGGGCTAGTTAGCTTCTTCTGTAACTGTATGACCACAGTATCCCACAGCAGCGTAGCAACAACCAAAACTATGTGCCTTATTGTCAACTGAAAATTAAATTTTAATGCAGGCTCCTGGGTTGAGCAAACCACTAGGTGAACTCAAACTTTATTTTCTGTTTCATTTCTGCAAGACATTATTGCAACAGAAACAGATGCTAGTTAAGCACACCAAAATTCCCTGGCTGTAGAACGGTGATAGCAGACAAAGAGTTTTACTTTTCACATTTAATACAAGACACAAACCTTCCCTGCCCATCCTCAGGTTTGGTCTGGCAATGGGTACGCGCTGGAAGATTCCAGCAAGCACAGGAATGTAACAGCCATAGTTCCTCTGGCAGACTCACCAACTACAATAGGACTTTTGCTCAAGCATCTTTTTTCCAAATCACACTGATGAATGCAGTTTAAGCCTTGTCTCTACTTACAAAGCACAGCTCAGACCATCAGCTTTGTTTCCACACTCACCGTCTGCCGTGGGTCCACAGAAGTGTGATTCTCCCCAGACTGCAAATGCTTGGCAAAGAAGCTATCAGGTACAGGAGTCAGCTTCTCGTAGCGAGGATTCCTCTGACGCTTGTTCCTGGCATCACCAACCTCTGGAATACTTAACCACTCTTCTTCCGTGACCTCTGCTAGCTTCCGCTGTTCAAACATGAGTTGCCATCGTTATTTATTCCTTCAAGCAGCTCGTAGCCCTTAATGGATTTATCGTTTTTCTTTAAAGAATTCAAAATGAATTAAAGACCGACAGGTCAAGTATCAGGTTTTTTCCTCATTAAATGTGAAAAAGAATTATATGCACTTAATTATGATTTGGTATTAGTCCAGTCAGTCTGAGACTCCAAGTCAATTTGTTCTTAAGCACAGTGCTGCAAATACACAAATTAACCTCAGTGCCTGCAGCAGCACGTTTTATTACTAATCATTAAACAATAGCTTCAATTGTATATTTTATTTAAAAGAAGATTTAGAGTCAGTAGATCCCGCTCAACTACCACTCCAAGGGCAACAAACTATTCATCCTCCACAGATGAAAAGTCTATCACCCTCTCAAGAACCAACAGTAACAATTATCCACAAAACAAGAGCATCCATTTACATAAATTTCACTAGGCTGTGTACCCACTAGAAAATGCCCAACAGACTGAAGAACTAAATCCCCACACAACATATTCCCACTTTTAGGGGCTTGTATCCCATAATCACCTCCTACAACAGGGTGTAACTTCAAATGCTGCTCTCAGTAAAGATTATATTGTTTTCTCAGGAAAGTAATTCTAACCCGGAGAATAACAAAGTACTTGCATGCTAACACACAGAATCTGAGCAAACCAATGGGGAACAGTCATCTCCCATAAATCACAGGAATATGTCACATAGAAGGCAGTATTTTTCCTTACTTTCAAGTCTGAGAACTGTTGCTGAATTTTGGGTCGTTCCATACGGTATTTTTCTATTTCCTCTTTTTCTCGCTGTTCCCTGAGAAAAAGGAGCACTGAAGTTATGCTCAGAGTAACAAGTCTTCAAGCAAAGTATTACAGAAAAACACGTGTTTCATCAGAAGTTAGGCATAACAATTTTTTTTTTTTCCAAGCACAGATTACAAACAGCTGTGACACAGGTCTCTCATCACAACATTACAGCATAAAAACAAACGTTTCTAACCACGTGAACTTCAGCATTTACCATCCTCTTAGCTGCAGGGCCAGGAGTTTAACAAGTTAACTAGCACTGGTTTACGAGACACCCACACCACACAACTTTCCTAATGATTTCCAGCACGCTGTGCAATATGTGAGGTGTCAAAACCATTCCCTCAGCATCTCCTAACATCATCTTAACGAATGGCAGTGAAGCAATTCAACCAAATCAGCTCTCGCAGTAAGTTGCGCAAAGCACCCATCAACCTTAAGACTTATTGCCACAGTGTCTAAGAGACAGCATTAAAACAAATAAAACCTCTCAACACTTCAGCCAGGAGACAAGGATAACATCTACGGTGGAAAATGGAAGAGGTAGAAGAAAGCTTTGAAACACAAATGAACTAGAAGAAAGCGTTCCACACCAGTGCTTTAATTAATCCTACCTTCTTTCTTTCCTCCGCTCATCCATCCTTTTATCCAGAGCTGCATAAATAGCATCTGCTTCTTCATCATCTTTTTCATAGGGACCGCTTGAGAACAGGCTCCCAGCATACCCATTGAACTAAGAATTTGGAGAGGGAGAGAGAGAATTAAAAAAAAAGAGGGGAAAAAGGGAAAACAAGAGCAGTATCCGCAGTTTAAAGCTCCTGTTACGTACTTAGAACAGCCAACTGTCACCCAGAACAATGAAAATGGGTGAGCAGGCTGCTCCTCACAACGTTGCATCACACCAACACATCCCTTAAATAAAAGCAGCTTTCTGCTCCCATCCCTAGTGTTTATTTTCCGACACCATTTCAAAAGTAAAACTGCCTCAAAATTGCTCCTATTTCAAAACTGCCTCTATTAAACAATAAACAAAATCCCTGCACATTTTCTTCCATCAATAACTTTTTTTTTTTCCTAAAAACTCCTGAAAGCAAACAAGAAGAATAACACAACATCTAACTAACCAAAGTGGGATTTAAACACAAGAGAACGGACAGGCCACATGAATATATATCAGAGCACAACAGTTCAGATTTCATTTGTGAAGGAGAATAAAAAAAACACATCCCATAAAACACATTAACTAATATTTTATTTATGGACCTCTTCCCAAGACTCTTAGTGCTCCGTATAGATAATTCAACCACAATATGGAGACCCACGCCAGAATAAAAATCTGCAAACATATATCATTATGTATAATGGACTCTCAGTTGAAATAAAGAAAGGAGGAGACTACAGGAAAACCTGGCCTTGAATCCTCAGCTCACACAGAGATTCAAAGGAGGAGAACGGGGAGCTCAAGGATTTCTCTTCCACTTGGGGAAAAGCATCTCTAAGTTGGTTATCACATCACCTCATCGTAATTGGTGTCGTTCAAATCTTCATCGTCGTCATCAGCCGTCTGGTTCTTCTTCATCTGATCCCCAACTGTCCTTTTCCCCGGCGGGGCATGGCGGTCATCCACGGGGTCGTTGGCATCACGCGCGGGGCCGATATCGGAGCGGGTGGTGAAGCCTGTGGCTCTGCATTGGCAAACCAGAGACAGCTCTTTAGCACACTGTAATCTCACCACCACACAGCTAACCAGCTAGAAGTGTTACTTAAAGCCAGGCAACAAAAACATCGCTCTTATGCAAACATGGCACCAGCCAGCTCCTACTCTTACTACTCATAGAGCCTATGTAAAAAATAAAAAAATCTGTTCTTTCGTAGGGCGAATTTTATCTACAAAGGCACCAGGATCACACTGCTCACCATTCTTTCCCTGGGCCTTTCTCTGCTGAAGCATGTCTCAGGAGGACCCAACACAGAAAATGGCCCACGGGCTGTACAGCACTGCAGGGTGTGGGGCTGGGAGCAGGAACGGGGCGCTGGGGCCTTCAGAAACCCCACACTCAGAGGTCAGCGCTCCCCGGGGCACCGCCTGCAGGCCACGCATGTCCCGGTCCCCAGGGACGGGGCGCTCCGGAGAAGTGACACAACTTGAGAAGAACAAACCCCGCCCCCAACGCGACGATAGTCCTTCACCCCGCAGCCCGAGTGGAGAAGCGTGAAAACACCAAAACGCGTTTCCAGAGGAAGCCCTGCAGGGCCCAGAGCCGGGCCGTGAGCGGCAGCAGAGATGGAGGAGGCCGAGGCCGCGGCCCGAAGGGATACTGGGGACCTGGCGGGGAACTCACCCGCGACCCAACCCCGGCACGTAGCCCAGGGGCGCGGGCATGCCCAGGAACGGCTTCTTCTTCTTGTTCATGGCGGCGGCGGATCAACCGAGGCTGTGGCGGTGGCGGCGAAGGCGGCGGAAGCAGCGGCGGGAGTGGGCGGGGCTACCCAGCGGGCAGTGCGGCACTTCCGCTTCGTGGGAGGCACCGGGCGCAGAGCGCCCCCTCGTGCCGAGGAGGTCCCGAGGAGAGGCGTTTGAGCCGAGTGCGCATGCGCAAAGCGGCGGGCACCTGCACGCGCGCTTATACGTGCATGCACGTGCGTGCACAAGCTCACGGACTGCCCTGCGCGGGCACCTGCACGATTCATGCACTTGTGCACCTTTGCACACACGTCTACGTGAGTACGCACCGGCAAGCCACCATGTGTACATGCATGTTTGCACACACGCTTCCATGCATATACCCAGCAGCTGTGCAGGCACATTTGCACGTGCACACACCTGCGATGTTCCCTGTGCATCTATGCATTTGCACGCACATTTGCATGCTCACGCCTGCACGCTTCTGCGCACATGTGCACGTTTGCACACATACACTCAAACGTGTGCTCTTCTGCATGCACACACACTGCATGTGTGCATACATCTAAAAGTGCGTGCATGCACGCAGTCTCACACCTGCACAGCTGCTCACTCACGCACACTGCACACACACGCACCCTTTGCCCTCTGTGCACAAAGCATGCCAGTCCCCATGTGTGCAAGCACGTGTGCTCCTGTCTCACCCCAGTGCCCCATGGTGTGCACGGAGAGGGGCAGCACCCCCAGCACGTCCCCCTCGTTTCCCTCCAGCAATCCCTCTTCTCCTCCCCGTACGTTGCACCCAGTGAAGGGCACCGCAGCACCAGGAGCTCTTTGCTGATTAACTGCAAGCTCAATCCCTCTTCTTTTGCATTTGCAATTAGTGGATAAGATGATGATCGCTCCGTTGAGAGGCAGCGGTGCCTTCCTGCAGTGGGGCCTGCAGAGCAGAACGGAGCCATTCCTGAGCTCCTGTAAAGGGCAGGAGGAGGCGGAGGGGGCTGGGGGGGCTCCTCCACCGCTTTGCTGCCCTTTGGGACTGTGCGGGGCCGTTCCACCACTCAGTGCAGCACTGCACCATGGGATGGTTGCTCACATAGAGCAGCCCCAGAAGCACTTTGTGCATCCGAGGGCCCGGGCACCCGAAATGCACAGGGTGGGAGGGCACAGGGGCGGCAAGAGGCTTTTGGGGTCAAAGCTGCTTTTGGAGCCATCCTTCCCTGCTGGGTTCCTGATCTCCGAGCAGAGCACAGCAGCTGCGGTGAAGACAAATAGCCCCATTCTGCGCAATGGCAAACCCAGCCCCCAGCCACTTACTGCCCATCTATTTTTGGGTTTGGCTGGAGCCGAAAAATAAAACCTCCCTTTTGCCAAGCAGCTGGGTGCCAGTGGAGCTGTGGCGTTTCCCAGCTTTGGGGCAGGGTTTGGCTCCAGCCCATCTGCTGTTCCTCGGCTCTCACAGCCTTTATGGATGGGCTGATACAAGCCCAGGGCCAAGGTGGGTCTTCTGCTCTCCACTGAGGCTCTGCAAGGTGGGGGAGTTTCACTTTGGGGATATTTCCTACAAAACGTGGTGGGCAGCACAGGGTGAGCACAGAGCAAGGGTGGCTTGGGGCTCCCGGTGTACTCTGCTCACACATCTGGCCAGAGCCTGCAGCACAGGCACAGCCCCAAGCAAGGAGAAAACTCATTTGTAGGTTCAGTAAAATCAATCCTAAACAATTTTTAATAATCTCTGTGTGCGTTCCTGGTGTTTATTACAAACTGCTGGGTGCAGGAGCAGCGGGGACTGACGGAGCCTGAGGTTCAGAGCCATACCTGACCACAAACTGGGAGCACTGGGTGCTCTGCACAGGTTTCCCAGTGCTGTTGGAGCAGAGCAGAGCAGCATCCAGCTCTGGAACATCTTCACCCACCAGGGTCCTGCTCTTTTTAGAGTAGATGTGGCACTGAGGGACATGGTCAGTGGGCATGGTGGGGCAAGTTGGGGTTGGACTTGGGGACCATAGTGGTCTTTTCCAACCTTAATGATCCTGTGATTCTGTGACTTGGGCATGCAAGGGCTCTTCCCAGCACCAAAGCAGCCTGCACTCAGGTCTGTGCGCTGGCACCGTGCTCTGACCTGCCTGGGATGGGCACCAAAACCCCCAGGAACGATGCTGATGCAGGCAGTGCATCGCCCTTCCATCCCGAATGTCCCTGCAGCTCTCCCTGCTGGGGTCAGAACTTTCCAAGTCTGATTTCTGCATCCCTACAAGCCGGCATCTGCAGGGGATGCTGCGCACGTCCGCGCGGACACGCGTGGTAATCGCTCACAAAGGCTCGAAAGTGAAAAATCATCGCTTAAATGGGAGCGCGTTCCTGCAGATCCCGCTGGGGCCGGGCAGCCCGCACAGCTCCACACAAAGACACCTCTGTCCCTGTGCCTGGGGCAGGAGGAAAGCAGGGCAGGGGCACCCAGCGCTGGGGCTGGGGCTTTGACATGTCCCATAGCGCAGCAGGGATGCAGCCATGGGGATGAGACGGCCGCAGGGCTCATTCATACCCCTGCAGTGTCCCCGTTTGTTCCGCTCAGCCACCGGTCCCCATGTCACTGCATGTGGATGGGGTGCCCCAGCCCCAGGGGGTAAAGCAAAGCAAATCTGTCTGCCTCGCACCCAGGGCTGTGCAATGCCCTGTGCAGAGATGTTGCTGTTTTGCACACCCAAATTGTTCAGATTTCGGATGAGAAAGGGAGAGAAAAGGCTGAACCAAAAGGCTTGGTTTTAATCCCCACCTGCTCGGCTGCTAAATTAACACTTTTGGAGCCTGTTCTCACTTGATTATCGCTCCGTGCCGTGAAATCCTCTGAAGACAGGATGTCCTACTTAGCAAAATCAACGTGGTGTTGGGTAAATAGACTTCCTCAGGTTTTAATTAGTCCCATGCACCGCTGCGTGGGGCCCCCAGGACATGGCTGCAGCAGCTGCTCCGCTCCAAACTGAGCCCATGCGCTGCAGCGAGGTGGCATGGGACCTTTGGCATCCATCCTGCAGCCACCTCCAATCCTGCTGTGGTGCCCAGCGCAGAGCTTGGAGCAGTGCTAACAGCACCTGGCTTGGGCTGGACCTAAGTCCTGCTTTGGGGGAGAGGGACAAATTTCTTCTCTGAAAGAAGTGCTGACGCAGTGGCACGGACTGCCCTGGTTGGTGGTGGGCCACCATCCCTGGAGGTGTTCCAGAACATGGAGATGTGGCACTGAGGGACACAGTCAGTGGGCATGGTGAGGTAGGTTGGGTTGGGCTTAGGGATCTTGGAGCTCCTCTCCAACCTCAGTGTGAGCCCTGTGATTCTGTGATTCCCAAAGGTGATGTGGGCTCATGCCCCACCAGCTTGCAGAGCTGGAGCCCAACCCCAGCCTGTCTGTGGTGCTATGGGTTTTAATAAAGGTGCTTGAAAGCCCCAGTGCCCATAGTGTTCTTCATCCTGGGGCAAGAAGTGGCTGGGGATTCACTGGTTGCTGCCCCTTGGGGCACTGCAAGTTCCAACCACTTTGGGTGCGGAGTGAAACTGGAGATGGAGGCGAAGGTGGAGATGGAGATGAAGGGGAAGCAGCAGACACAGGATCCCCAGCGCCCAGTGCCCAGCCCTACATGAACCAGTGCCATGCCCCCATGCCCTCACCCCTCCGCCCTGCATGGGCCCTGCAAGCACAACCCCAGACACCAGGATTCCTGACCTGTGCTCTGCAGCCACCTGATGGGGACCAGATGGGGCCGGAGGGAAGTCCTCAGCCAGCACAACTCCTTAGAATATATATAAAATATATATATATACGTATATCTTTTTCTTTATGGAAAGAATTAAAATGTTGCCTTGTGTCTTTTGTTATTGCTGCAAATGGATTGCGGCGCTGGGAGACACGGCTCACGCCGCCTCGCGGTGCCCGCGCAGCTGATGGCATTGTGTGCGTCCTCTGATTGGATTAAGTTGCAAATGTACAGCTTCATTCGGGGAAACAATATTAAAAAGGAAAAAAATCTGAGCGGAGAGAAGAGAGGCAAACAGGACAGCGCTCTCAAATAATTACCGCTGCCTCGAAAATAACCGTGACGTGCGAAAATCCAATTACATATATCTATAGAAACCTCCGAGCAAAAGAGCTCCCATGATCTCAAGCCCCCCTCAGTCCTGAGCCCGTGGCCAATGCCACCCATGGGTGCTGCTGTTCTTCCCTCCCTCCTCCCACTGCTTTGGGGTTTTCGAAAGGCAGCAGAGCACCAGGGAAATCAGCCACATTTCTCCTTAGACAAATAACTTCCATCTGAAGTCTTTTTATCTCCTCCTCCTTATCTTTCCTGGGCTGCAGCGGGAGGAGAGCTGGTGTTTAATGACTTCCTTCATCCTCCGAATAAGGAGTGTGCTGAATCATCCCATCTGCAGGCACACTTCTGCGGGGCTGCTGGCAGGCAGGGATGGGGATAGGGATGGGGTGGGGATGGGATGACTTGAGGAAGGGAATGAGAATGGGATGAGGATGGGAGAGGGCTAGGAAGAAGACTGAGTGGGATGGGATGGGATTGGATGGGATGGGATGGGATGGGGATGGGATGGGGATGGGATGGGGATAGGAAGGAGACAGAGTGGGATGGGATGGGTTGGGATGTGATGAGGATGGAGATGGGATGGGGATGGGATAGGGATAGAAAGGAGATGGAGTGGGATGGGATGGGATGGGATGCAATGAGGATGAAGATGAGAATGGGATGAAGAAGGAGATGGAGTGGGATGGGATGGGATGAGGATGAGGATGGGATGAGGAGGGGATGGGGATGGGATGGGATGAGGAGGGGATGGGGATGGGATGGGATGGAATGGGGATGGGATGGGGATGGGATGAGAATGGGCATGGGAATGTGCACAAGGCACCAATTTTTCCCTCCCTGAGCCGTGCTCTGGGCTTGGGCTCCACACACAGTTTTCCCCCTGTTTTTCACCTCCTGTTTCCTTGGGCTGCAGAGAGCTCTCAGCCATGCATTGAGAGACCCAAAGGGAAACCAAAAATTTCCCAAGTTCTCACGTCTTTTTCATTCAAATTGGCACGTCTGAGAAGTGCCCATCTTTGGGCTCATCCTTCTCCATGGACGTGTGCAGGTGTCCACCGGGATGCCACAGAAACACTGGGAGATGCTCAGCCACAGTGGGACCAGGGCGATAGCCCAGAGCCACGGCTTTGCAGCTCCTCGGGACAGTTTGAATCTGCAAACAGAGGAACTACAGCTCGGGGAGCAGCCCTGCGCACCCACAGCATTGCCGCACGCCATGGGGACAGCAGGTCTGCGCAGACCTGTTTGCAAGCGGGGAGGAGGAGCAAAATTCTTTCCCCCCCCACACATTAAAACCTTTCCTGGAGAAGTGCAGTTACCACTGAAAAACCAGGAAAAGCGACGGCTGGGAGCAGCGCTTCTTTCTAATAACAGCTTGGCGCAATCTGCACACATTTTTCAGGCGCCGTTTGCCTTTCCCTGCCAAGGGCCCTGCACACACGTTCTGCTCTCAGAAGATTTCTGCCTGGGCTCAAAAGCTCCGTGTGCGGAGAGCAACTTAAGGAGAACTGGAAATTTCAGAGTAATGGAAAATAGCTCGCTGGTTATTTGAAGGAGTCGGATGCCTGCGATAAACAATACTGCCCGGGCTTCTCTCTTGCAGTGGTAATAAAAGGGATGGCAGCAGCAAGGTCTGGGAGGTGGTGTGGTGTCAGCGCTGTGCTGTGCATGCCGCTGGGAATGTCCGTGCTCTGCTTGAAAGGGGGGCAAGCTGAGCAAGGAAGGGCTGCATCCGTGCTGCACGGAAGGATATGTACAGCTGAGCCCCAACTGGAGCAGCTCCTGGACGAGCATCCCAAATTTTGCAATATTTTACAATATTTTGCAAAATCTTGTGGTTTTTTACAAGTGCTGCGCCACCCAAACACGAGCCACTTAGTTTTTGTGCACAGCCTCCTGCCAGCTCCTGACACCGCTGCACCCTGTGCACCTGCTGTGCTCTCAGCCCCTGGAACTCTCTGCTGAGGACAGGGTGTGATTTTGGAGCCAGCATCCTGCAAACACGAGTTTTTCTGATCTTAAAACAAGGGCAGAGCATTGCCTGGTGCTGGGATGGGTCTGCAAAAGAGAGTGCTTTGCAAAGGTGAAGTGCTCCCGGCGATGCATCGTGGCACAGACATCCGCTTGCCCTCATATTGGATATCCAGCTGTGTCCCCATCCCCATCCGACAACAAACCCATGTGTCCCCAAACCCTGTGCTTGGCTGGAGCGAGCTGGAGGCAGCTGGGGGTGTGTGCCTGGAGGAGGTAGGGGCAGAGTCTGGGGCAGGGATGAAGGGCATAGGGAAGGCATCACTGGGCATTGGGCATCAGTAGGGAGCAGGTATCTTAGGGAACTGGGTATCACTGGGGATCAGGCACCACCAGGGACTGGGCAGTGCCAGGTACTGGGCATCACCGGGATTTGGGCATCACTGGGGTCTGGGGATCAGTGGGAATTGGGTGTCACCAGGAACTGGGCTCACCATGACTTGGGCATCACCGAATGCACAGCACTGGGAATTGAGCATCACCAGGCAGCAGGCAGCACTGGAGATCAGGCAGCACTGGGAATTGGGCTCACCAGGAACTGGGCATTACCAGGGCTTGGCAATCACTGAGTGGGGCAGCACCAGGGCTTGAGCATCACTGGAGATTGGGTATCACTGGAAATTGGGCATCACTAGCGATTGGGTGGGACCAGGGATTGGCATCACTGAGCGGATAGCACCAGGGACTGAGCATCATCGGGCAGATATCACCGGGGATCGGGTGGCACCAGGACCGGGCAGCACCGTGCTGGCGGCGGGGCGGCGCGGAGCGGAGCGGCGGGCGGAGCGCCCGGGGGTGGCGGAGAGCGGCACC